>NW_007726533.1:365779-390170 GCF_000696425.1 Galeopterus variegatus | reverse complement strand
AAAATAGTTTATTTAAACAAATAATGGCTGAAAACTTTCCAAACTTGAGGGGAAAAAATTGGTATGTAAATACAAGAAGTTCAACAAACTCCAAGTAGAATAAATCCAAAGAGATTCACACCAAGGAATATTAGAATCAAACTGTTCAAAGTCAAAGACAAAGAGAGAGTCCTGAAAGCAGCAAACGAAAAATGACTCATCACATAGAAGTCAGTGTCTATAAGATTATCAGTGAATTTCTCAGTAGAAATGCTGCTGACCAGAAGGCAATGGGTTGATACATTTAAAGCGCTGAAAGAAAAATACTTTTCAACCAAGAATACCATATCTGATAAAATCTATTTTTTTTAATGAGATAAAAGTTAATACTTCCCAGATAAAAATAGTGAGAGGAGTTCCTTACCACTAGACCTGCTCTATAGGAAATGCTATAGGGAGTCCTTTAAGTTGAAATGAAAGGATGCTAGATAGTAACTTGAAGCCATATGAAAATACAAAGCTATCTGGTAAAGGTAAATACATGGACAAATATAAAAACCTGTATTATCAAAATATGAAAAATGAAATGAGAAGGGAATCAAAAAGTGTCTCTGCAATAAATCAACTAAATGCAAAGGAAGGCTGTAAGAGAGAAGATGAGGGACAAAGATCTACAAGACATACAGAAAACAATTAACAAAATGGCAATAGTAAGTCCTTCCCTATCAGTAATTACTTTAAATCTAAGTGGATAAAAATCTCTAATCAGAAGTCATAGATTGACAGAATAATTTTTGTAAAAGAATCCACCTATATATTGTCTGTAATAGACTCACTTTAGATCCAAGTCACACATAAGTCAAAAGGGAAGGACAGGAAAAAATATTTTATACAAAGAGTAATCAAAAGAGAGTTATGATAGCTATATTAACATCAGACAAAATAGACTTTTAGTCAAAACCTTTCATAGGAGACAAAGAGGGGCATTATATAACGATAAAATAATTCTTCTAGAGGCTTCTGGTCAAGATGGCAGAATAGACAGTCCCCAGCATCACTCTCTCCCACAAATCAACCAATTTACAACTATTAAAAATCAACGACAGCCAAGCTGGGGCTGCTAGAGCTGAGAGGAAGAGGAGGAGAGACCTATGGAGTGCATGAAGGCAGGAGAAGCCATGATGAGAGAAAGGATCTCTCCTGCCATTTTGAATTCCTGCCACTTCAAGGCTGGAGCTGGTGAGCACATGGAGCAGGAGCTAGTGGGGCCACAGCTGTGCCCTTCATGCTGCTTGGAGGCAGCACAGGAGAAGAGGGCCTTGGTGGCCCTCAGGCCAGCAGGACCACTAGCAGGTTTCCTGTGGACCCACACAGGAGCAAGGTACCACAACAACTGAGAAGGGGAGCTGCTCAGAGGCCAGTGAGTTATCACAAGGGATGGCACACAGCCCATCCCATGGGAAGTGTCTGGATAACGGGTAGTGGGGGAGACAGGCCCACCAGGGCAACATTGAGATGCAGCATGGATAGCTGATCTGCCCCCAGTTAGTGCGAGACCAGTCAGCGGAGACTGGTTGAGAATGCAGATCTGCAGAGGGTGCAGTTTGCTGGGGAATCTTGCACCCAGACCAGAGTTTCCACATAGTCTAGGTGTGCTGGAACTCACAAGACCGGGAAGTACATACAAGGTCAACAATTAAAACCTGAGCTGCACAAAAAGCCTCCCCCAGAGAATCAGCAGCAATGAAAAAATTTAGCTCAACCACAGGGCTCAAGTGCTGGTCCCCACAGGAAGTTCCCCCATTTTAGAAGTAAGCAAAGGACAACAAATTAGTTCCAGTGCAGAGTTTCAGTGGTGGGAATAGAGAATAATCCAACACAGAACTGAAAGAAAAAACAGAATACCCACAGACCAGAGACAAAGTTTGATATTAACTAAAAATTTGACAAAGTTTGATATCACATCACCAAAGAACACCTATAAAACCTAGAAGGACTGAAAGCCCCCTGGGCTCTCAAGCCAGGGAGGGCTGGGGGCCTGTACCATGCCATCCGACATCTATGACCAGCCCAGTGATGACCACCAAGCCACCACAGGAAGTACCCTGGGCTCCTGAGCCAAGACAGTGGGAAGGGAAGCTGAGGGCTTCAGCCACATCCCTCTGACATCTGCAACCAGCCCAGTGATGACCACTGAGCCACTGTTGGAAGCCCCCTGGTCTCCCCTGAAGGAATGAGGGGAGTGTCATGGGCCTCAACCATGACCCCCTCCTCTCCCTTCCCCCACCCGTTCTCCCAAACTGCTCTACAGCATCTTAGAATGTAAAAAAATTATTTATTATTATTATTAATAATATTATTAATAATAAATAAATAAACCAAAAAATTTTAAATATAAATTTTGAAAAAAATTCTTCTAGAAGATATGACAATTATGAATATATATGCACCAAATATCAAATTAACTAAACATATGAAGGAAACATTGACAGAACTGAAAGGAGAAATAAACAGTTCTGCAATAATAGTTGACTTTAATACCCCATTTTTAATGATAGAACAACCAGACAGAAATCAATAAAAAAACAGAGGACTCGAACAACTCTATAGACCAATTGGTCTGACACACATATACAGAACATACACCAAACAATAGCAGCATACAAACTTTTCTCAAGTGCACATGAAACATTCTCCAGGATAGATCATATGTTAGGCCACAAAACAAGTCTCAATACATTTAAAAAGATTGAAATCAAGTATATTTCCTGATCATAATGGAATAAAACTAGAAAACAATAGCAGAAGAAAAACTGGATAAAAAGCCCCCACAAATATGTGGAAATTAATATGTGGAAGTTATATAACACACCTTAAATAACCAATGGGTCAAGAGAGAAAAACCACAAGGGAAATTAGAAAATATCTTGAGAAAAATGAAAATGAAAACACAACATACCAAAACTTATGGGATGCAGCAAAAGCTGTGCCAAGAGGAAAATTCACACCTGTAAATGTTTCCATTAAAAAAGAAAGGGCCGGCCCGTGGCACACTTGGGAGAGTGCGGTGCTGATAACACCAAGGCCACAGGTTCGGATCCCATATAGGGATGGCCGGTTTGCTCACTGGCTGAGCGTGGTGCTGACAACACCAAGTCAAGGGTTGAGATCCCCTTACCAGTCATCTTTTGGAAAAAAAAAAAAGAAGAAGAAAAATCTCAAATCAACAATTTAACTTTATACCTTTAGGAACTATAAAAAGAAGAAATAACAAACTAAATCCAAATACAGCAGAAGGAAGGAAATAATAAAGATTAGAGCAGAGGTAAATGCAATAGAGAATAGAAAAATAATACAGAAAATCAACAGAACTAATAGTTCTTTTAAAAGATCAACAAAAGCAAACCTTTAGGAAGATTGTATAAGAAAAAAAGACAGAAGACTCAAATAACTAAAATCAGCAATGAGAGAGAGTACATTATAACCGATTTTATAGAAATAAGAAAGATTATAAGAGAATATTATGAACAATTGTTTGCCAAAAGATTGAATTACCTAGATAAAGTGGATAAATTCCTAGAAACAATCTACAAGACTGAACCATAAAGAAACAGAATAGCTGAACAATTTAATAATCAACAAGGAGACTGAATCAATAATCAAAAGCCTCCTAACAAAGAAAAGCCCATGACCAGATGTATTCTACGAAGCATTTAAAGAATGAATTAATACTAATCCTCTACAAACGCTCCTCCCAAAATTGAAAAGGAGTGAGCACTCCCTAACTTATTCTATGAGAACTGCATTACCCTGACACCCAAGCCAGACAAAGACACTACGAGAAAAGAAAACAACAGGCCAATTTCCCTGGTACATATTGATGCAAAAATCCTCAGCAAAATTCTAGCTAATAGAATTTGACAGGATTTTAAGAGGATTTATGCATCACATCAAATGGGACTTATTCCTGGAATGCAAGGATGGCTCAACTACAAAAATCAGTCCATGTAATATATCACATTAAGAGAATAAGGGAAAACAACCACATGATCATCTCAATTGATGCAAAAAAACCTTTTTACAAAATTCAACTGGCATAAAGACATGCATATAGACCAATGGAATAAAATAGAGAACCCAGAAGTAAACCCTTGCATATATGATAAAATCATTTTCTGAGGGAGTCAAGGCCATTTAATGGGAAAAAAGAGTCTTTTCCACAAATTGTGTTGTGAAAACCAGATAGCCACATGCAAAAGAATGAAGTTGGACTCTTACCTTATACCATAAACAAAAATTAACTCAAGATTGATTAAAGACCTAAATATAAGAGATAAAATTATAAACCTCTTAGAAGAAAAGAGGGAAAATACTTCATGACATTGGGTTTGGCAATAATTTCTTGGATATGGCACCAAGAAGCACAAAAGCAGAAGCAGCAAAAGTAAAAATAGATAAATCAGACTACATCAAAATTTAAAACTTCTGTGCATCAAAAGGCACAATCAACATAATGAGAAGACAAACTATGAAGAGAAAATATTTGCAAATCATATACTTGATAAGGAGTTAATTTCCAGAATATATAAAGAATTCCTAAAACTGAACAACAGAAAAACAGACAACCCCATTCAAAAATGGAAAAGGACTTGAATAGACGTTTCTCCAAAGAAGATACCCAGATGGCTACCAGGACGTGAAAAGAAGCTCAACATCACTGACCATTTTGTAAATTCAAATCAAAACCACAATGAGGGCCGGCCCGGTGGCACACTGGAGAGTGTGCCGCTTGGGAGCGCGGCGGCACTCCCACTGAGGGTTCGGATCCCATGTGGAGACCGGTTCCACTCACTGGCTGAGCACAGTGCGGGCTCAACACTGAGGGTTGCAATCCCGTTGCCGGTCCCTGGTACGGGCGCGACACCGAGGGTTGCGATCCCGTTACCGGTCAGTAAAAAAGGACAAAAAGGAAAAAAAAAAAACAAAAAACACAATGAAACACCCATTAGGATAGCTACTATCAAAAACAAAAACAAAAACAAAAAATAACAAGTGTGGTGAGGTTGTAGAGAAATGAAAACCCTTGTGCCCTCATGATGGGAATATGAAATGATAGCTACTGTGGAAAGCAGGATACAGTACCTCAAGAACTTAGGCGTAGAATTATGGTCCAGCAATTCCACTTCTGGGTATATACCCAAAAGAATTGAAAGTGGAGTCTTCAAGAGCTATTTTTATACCCATGCTCATAGAAACATTATTCACAGTAAACAAAATATGTAAGAAACTCAGGTGTCTGTCGATGCTGTCGATGCATGAACGGATAAACACAATGCAGCATATCCATACAGTGAAATATTATTTGGCCTTAAAAAGGAAAGAAATCCTGACACATGCCACAACATGGATGAAACTTGAGGACGTCACACTAAGTGAAATAAGCCAGTCACAAGAGGACAAATACTGTATGATTCCACTTATATGAGGTTCCTAGAATAGTCGGATTCAGAGACAGAAAGCAGAATGGTGGTTGCCAGGGGTGGAGGATGGGGAAATGGGGAGTTGGTTAATGGGAACAGAGTTTCAGATTTGCAAAGTGAAAGGAGTTCTGGAGACAGGCTGCACAGCACTGAGAACGTACTCAACACTACTGAGCTATACACTTAAAATGGTTTAAGATGGTACATTTTATGTCATATATTTGCCACAATTAAAACTAAAAACAAAAAAATGCTGGCAAGGATGCTTAGAAAATAGATCACTCATACATTGCTGAGAGAATATGAAATGGCTCACCTACCCTGGAAAACAATTTGGCAGTTTCTTATAAAACTAAACATGCAATCACCATATGACCCAGCAGTTGCACTCTTGGGCATTTATCCCAGAGAAATGAAAACTTATGTTCACGCAAAATCCTGTACATGAATGTTTATAACAGCTTTGTTTGTAATAGACCCAAAGTGGAAACAAACCAGACATTCTTCAGCAAGTGAATGGTTAAACAAACTATGCTACAGCCGTAGCAGCAACAGGACTCAGCAATGAAAAGAAGGAACTATTGATACGTACGCCTTGGACGAAATCCCGAGGGAATTAATGCTGAGTGAAAACAGCCAATCCTAAATGGTTACATACTGTGTGATTCCATTTATTTTACATTTTTGAAATGATAAAATTATACAAACGGAGAATAGATTAGCTGTTGCCAGAGGTTTGGGAAAGGGTGTGAGGTGGGGGAGGTGGGAGAGGCTGTAAAAAGGCACCAGGAGAGATCCTTGTGGGGGTGGAAACATTCTGTCTTGACTGTATCTGTTTTGCCCTGATACAGTAGTGATGTTCTATTAGGGTGTTGCAAGATGTTATCATTGGGGGAACTGGTGATTGTTAATATCTGCATGTGAATCCACAATTATCTCAAAATAAAAAGATTGACCTTGGAAAAGCAATCATAATTGATTATTATCTAGCTGTTTTCTGTGGGCTATTTGTGAGTGTGTCTGGGGGCCAAGTGGAAGCCTGGACGGCTGGGGGCTGGACCAGCTGAAGGCTCTTTCCCTGACATTCCCAGCAGTTAGCTGATACCAGCTGGTGGCTGGGACTGAGCTGGACTCAGCCAGAACATCTACAAATGGCTTGTCCCAGTTGCCTGGACTCCCTCACAACATGGTGGCTGGGCTCAAGGGCCAGTGTCCCAAGAAATAAAACAGAGCCAGGTAGAAGGCAGCATTACCATTTATGATTGCCCAGGGCTTCTTCACACCAGAGGCCATCCCTCTGCCATCCCTTTTTCCCTCAGAGAAGTGGTCTGAGAAAGACTTTCCAAGGGTGGACGTGATACAGGAGGTGCTCAGTTTCCCTGGGCTCGGGTTTCAGGACATGCCTCTGGGTTTCCAGCCCCTCCCTGAGGTCTCAGGCTCCCTCCTCTGTGCTCTCCCCTGGAGGAAAATTACTGTTGCCAGTTAGACCTATTTTTAGCACCAACTCGAGGAAAACAGAGGAGAGGGGGCTGGCTTTTGCAATCCAGTGGCTGGACATGCTCAACAGAGTGCACAGAACATTCTGGTGCATACAACTGGAAACAACCCCTTTAATTGAATATTCACTAGATAGAAAAACTATAAAAGCCAAATCACAGGCAAAGGCAGGGTTGGTGCTCACTTTCCTGGAGGCGATCTAGGCTTGGCTGCTGAGGTGTGTATCATTTACTTTGTATCTAACTTACTTTCAGTACTAGCAGCTGCTCACTCTTGAGCCAGCCCGCACTCTGTATTGAACTGAAGGTTTGTGTTTCTTGCTTTTGTGTTAGACTTGATGTCTGTACTGAACTTACTTTTGTGTTAAACTTGGTGTGGGCCCTGCTCAGTCTCTGGAGCATGCTGCCCTCTCTCCATGGAACCCATATTTCTTATGTTATGTTAAACTTATTCTCACTTTCCATGGTGACTCTGCCCTTGAATCTTTCCTGTGGTGGATTCAAGAACCTGGTAAGAGGACTGGGTGGGTTGAGGCCAACTGCTGGGCCCCCAGAACCCTACCTCCAACATCAGACACATGGACTGTTTCTTCTACCCCCTGCCCAGCCCTCTGGGATCCACTCCAAGGACCATGGCTGTGTGGGGGAGGGAGCTCAGGACAGGTCAGAGCAGGACCATGCGGACGCCAGAAGACCCCACTGTGTCCACGGCACTCAACCTGCTTGGTTCCCAGGTCTAGGCCCATCCAATCTGATCTGGTGCTGAGCTGGCAGGGGCAGGCGGGAGACCCTGAGGGGGTCAGAGGCTGGGGAGAGGTGAGGGCACTGGCGCTGACAGCAGGGCCTGGATGCAAGAGGTGGCTGTGGGTCCTCAGTGAGGTCCCTGGTTAGGAGAGAGGACGGTGGGAACTGCCTCCACTGGTGCAGAGAGATGGCCAGGCAGGAGCCTCTGCCTGAGGAATGGGGGAAAAACAAACAACACAAAAACCCAGCCTGTGCCACGCACAGTGTAGTTTTCTGTTGCTGTGTAACTATCAGCATGGTTTGGTGACTTAAAGCTACACACATTTATGCTCTCAGAGTTTGCATGGGTCCTCTGCTCAGGGTCTCACGGGGCTCTACTCAAGGTGTCGTCGCTCATGTGGAACTTGGTGTCCTCTTCCAAGCTTATTCGGGTTGTTGGCAAAATTTGGTTTGCAAGTTGCAAGATTTAATTCAATCTCGCAGTTGCAAGATCGGTCAGAGTCCCCACTTTGTTACTGTCTGTAGGACACCCAGTCACCTGCCTTCACTTGGCAAGTCTGCTTCTTGGCCCTTGCTACATGGCCCCTCTAGGCAATTTGCAGCTCAGCAGCTTGCTGTTGTCAGGCGACCCTCTGATGCTTCACCTTCTTTTATTGTGTGTTTATTTTCACCTTCTTTTAAAGCCTCCTCTGTTTAGGTCAGGCCCACCCAGTGTAACCTGGATAGTCTCCCTCCTGAGTAACTCAAAATCAACTGTTTATGACTAATCACAGAAGGGACATCCTATTATATTCACCAGTTCTGCACACGCTCAAGAGGAAGGAATGACATAGGGAGTTTACACCAGGGGGCAGGAACCTTGGGGCCATCTTAGAATCCTGCTTACTGCATATGGGTTTTGAGTCTGAATTGATACTCACCTTAGGTTGTGGAAATCCCCAAGATTAACATACAATTGGCCCCAGGCAGAAGATGTCTTTGCAAAGCATGGCAAAGGCAAATGGAAAAATTCTCACAGAAAAAAAAAAAAGTATCATCCCCAATGACAACATCACAATTAAAAAAAAAAAAAAAGGCCAAACACCCAGGAACACTATCCACCCGTACAAGCAAGTCAGCAGGCAAAACAGACAGACAGACAGGACGATTAGCATCCCGAGACCTGGAGGCTATAGGACAAACCCACTCCTCCTAATTGTGCATGTGTGATACTGATGCCACCGTATACTTGGCTGCTGGATCCAGACGCTGCCTTAGAAAAACAGTGAGAAGGAGTAAAACCCACTGGGTAAGTAATGAAGCGCTTCATTACGAAATTAAAGTATTATTTTGTAATGTTTTCCACACTAATGAAAACTTAGCATTCGTGACCCTCTACAATATTTTATCACAATATGTACAATTTGTGGTTGATTTCCAAATCTAGGTACACTCAGGCACCACATGATGTTTTGGTCAGCGATGGACCATGTATGCGACTGTGGTCGCATAAGATTTTAATGGCTGTACGCCATAGCCTGGGTGTGTAGTGGCTGTACCGTCTAGGTTTGTGTGAGCACATTCTGTGTTTGCGTGACAACATTGCCTAACGACACATGTCTCAGAACATGATCCCGTAGATAAGCGATGCATGACTGTATTGCTTTAAGAATTTGAGGGATAATTCCAGTTGTTGCTGCCACAGCAGAGTAAAGTTTCTCCAAATTGAAGTGAATTTTTAAAAATATACCTATTTTGACTCTAGAAAGGTTGTCTTACTTGGCTCTCCTATCATTTGAACATGAATCTGTGAAAGTCTTATTATATCAACACAATTAGTGTTTTTGCTGAAATGAAGGCAAGAAACACTAATTTTGTGGAATAAATAAATTTATGAATTATGACTCACGCAAACAATGCCAGCCTTAACAGCACTCCCAGACATGCACGATAATTAAATTCAGCCATCTGTGATATTTTGCCAAGTTTTATAAACATAAAAACTATAGTTTTACACATATTCACTTGATTTATGGCTTTTACATATTTAGACATGTGGTCAAGGAGCCCTGGGCACTGCTGCTCTGAGAGGGTGGCCGGGGACGGGGAGCAAGCCTGGAGAACACAGCAGGGGGTCCGAGGCCTCTGGTGTCCCTACAACAGAGGCCAGACAGAGGCAGACAGACCCCAAATTGCTGGCTACATTGGACCAGGCCTCAATGGCGCCGCCACGTGGCAGCGTGTAACAATGGCATGTTCCTGCCCTCCCCTCACACGAGGACATTTTGCCACCAAGTCCCTGGTGATTTCTTTTTTTTAAGAATTCAAGGGAAGAGAGAACTACCAGGGGAAGATATGGGGCTTTCTATTTTTGAGGAAGGTGAATACCAGAGTGATTTATTTTTTAAAATAGTTTGCATTTTGAGTTTGTGGAGCAATAGTACTGGTTAAAAATACGTACCAAAAAATAAATTGTTCTGTGCATAGCAGCAGGGAGCAGGTGGGACAGAGGTTAAACTGCAGACTCTGGACCAGACCTGGACTCAAGTGCTGGCTCCAAGTGTTGGCTTTGTGACTTCGGCAAGTTTCGTGGTCTCTGCAGGCTTGTTTTCTGGTATGTCAGTGGGAGTCCGGGCAGCTTTGATGTCACAGGGACGTGGTGATATGAGCTCTGCCTAGCTCCTGGCACTCAGTAAGGGCCTGACTGATGTGGCTGCCCTTCCCTCTCCCATTCATTCCTCTTCCCCTCCCCCACGCACATGGCAATCACTGAGTGTTTGTGGGGGGATCTAATGAACTTAGACAGGAGTCGCCAAGGGTGATGGAATGAATCTGGTTCTCCAGGCATTCTCAAAGCGGCGCTCACGTTGCCTGGACTCCTACTATGTTCCCTGGCACATTTGCCTTTCCCTTAGCCAAGTGTTTCTAACTTCTTGTCTGTCTTTGAACATCCAGCACCCTGTTCTGCCACTGTCTCCTGGCTGAGAGCCTTGCCTCCCAGTCTGCAAAGAAAATAAATAAAGTTGCAAAGAAAATTAATAATGAGGGACACCCTGCCTCCCCTCACCTGTCCTGCCATCAGCCAGCTTCCTCCTCTGCTGCCCTCAGGGCCATCCCTCCCTTGTCCCTCTGTGTCCCTTCCCCTCACCTTCCTCAAGAATGTCATTCCTGCAATTATTCCCCCAACACTCAATTTGATTGCCATCTCCCTATTAAATGTCCCCACTCACATTCACACTTGTTCAGAGTCTTCAACCTTTAGAATGAACAAGCAGCACAGGCCCCCAGCCCTGCCTGAGGCCACGCCACCCTGCAGAGCTGCCGATTCTGGCTCTCTTCGCTGCACCCCTACCTGCTCCACTGCCCCAGTCCTTCTTTCCTCCATCTGCTTAGTGTGAGCCTCTGAGTTCTCTCCTCCTCAAGGCCATTAACAGCCTCCTGGGACTAAATCCGGTGGGTGCCACTGCAAATGGAGGTGAGTGGAGGGAGGAGATTGACGGGGGAGCAGCCCCTCTGCAGCTCCAGAAGCCTCTCGCTCCTGCCCCCACACTTCCCATGTCCGGCTGTCACCGAGGCCTCGGAGCTGTTTGTAACTGAGCACAGCCCACCCCTCCTGGTGGACAGGTCAGCTGTGCCGCTGTCCTGGCTTGGTGCTGCCGGGCGAATCTCCACACTGAAATCACGTGTCTTCAGCTTGGAAAGGTGACCTGCTTCTGGGGTTCAAGGCTCCAGTGGCCTCTCAGGAGCATTTATCACACGATCCAGATGTAAGCCACCCAAGGGTGACCTCAGGGCTCCCTCTGTACCCTTCGAGTCATTCTCAGTAACTTTATCAATCTCGCCAAGCAGGCGACTACCAGACTCCTACTGAGAAATGTGTGTGCTCTTGATGCCTCCTGGGGGGCGGGGGAAGCGCGGGTCACATCTCACAGCAGCACTTAATGAAGACCCTGCTAGGCATCTGTTTTCCTTTCCAAAGCTCTCCTCTACCTTCCCGTTGCCCTCCACCCCCTCCCATCTATTCTTCTGGAATCCAACTCCCCAGGCTGAGCCATTAGCTCCTGCCCTCAACTAGAAAACCCCTCCCAGCAAAGTGAAGACCAGGCCTGAGCCTGCGGGGCCCTCAGGTGGCAGCTGGGGTAGCACCGCTGTGCTCTACGCCAACCGACCCTTGGGTGGGGGGTGTCCCCAGTCCCTGCTATAACTCCCCCCAGGTCACACTAAGAAGGACCCGGGAGATCCGCACTGTGAGCCTGGTCTTGCCCAGAAGTCCCTTCTCTAAAGCAGCTCTAAGTAAAGTGTGGGGCCTTGAGACCTTGGGGGTGAGGGCGGCCTGGACCCCAGCCACAGCCTACCCCACTGCTGGACTCTGCCCTGACGGGGTGGGAGGGTGACACCAGAGGAACACAGCCCATGGCTATGTGGTGAGTGAGGCCTGTGGAGAAAGGAGGAGGAAGCATGTGCCCTCTGACCTCCGACCCCTAGGGAGCATGAACTGTGAGTGGCCTTGCTGGGTGTGGACGGGAGCTCAAATGCTGGCCGTGGGTGCCAGGGACACTCCTTCGTCACCCACCTCCTTTCCTTCTCCACCTCACTCCTCACACCACACCCACTCCTGCTGTGGCTCGAACCTGTCCCCCAAAAGTTCATGTGTTGGAAGCTTGGTCCCCACTGGTACAATGCTGGGAGGGTGGGACATCCGATTATGGAATCCGAAAGGCAGGGCCTTTGAGGGGTGATTGGATCATGAGGATAGTGCCCTTGTGAATGGATTGATCCATTCGTGGAGTAATGGGTTACCATGGGTGTGGCCTGGTGGCTTTGTGAGGAGGGCGCAGGAGAGAGCTCTTGCCGTGCTGTTGCCATGTGACACCCTGTAGAGTTCCCACCCAGAGGAAGGCCCTCAGATATGTAATGCACTTCCCAGCCTCCAAACTGTAAGAAATGTTTCATTTCTTTATCACCCAGTTTCAGGTATTCCTGTTGTTAGCAACAGGAAACAGCCTAATGCAACTCCAGTGACATGCTAGACTCATCCCTTGGTGGTTGGGGCTGGGATTCCCCACACTGGGGTGGAAAGTAGCTACTGAGCTCTCCTACCAGGCCTGGGCCTCATCGGTCTCCTGGTCCTTGAGAGGTAGGGAGGGAGCTCCTGGGGGAGAAACGGTTAGGAGGCGATATCATAGCTCCTGGTGGGACCCTTGCTTTGCCAGCTGAGACCCCAGGACAGGCACAACCTCAACTCGTAGCCCCTCACCCTGTGGCTGGGACATAAGCGAGGGCCTCCTGTCCCCTAGGCCTCTTCCCTTTGTGCCACACCTGCCTAAAAACATTCAGAAGCATATGTCGTGCTTCTTGGAGTTTTCTTTCCATTAAAGAAGGTTGTAACGTACCAGCAGTTAAAATTGACCAAAAATTAGCACTGGTTTCTCTTTTAAGTGTGTGTGTTTGTGTGTGGCTTTTGTAATCAGAGAAACAAAGACATCAAAGGGGAGGAAGAAATGAGCCCACCAGAGCTGTGGGAGGTGGAGGATCAGGTGCTGGCAGCCTCTCCAGGACCTCCGAGGGACCAGCTTGTCAGGGTCCACACATGGGTGAAGCTCAGTCCACCCACGCCATCACCAGCAGGTGGGGACTGTTAGCCACTTTCTGACAAATCTCTTAGCAAGTCAGAGCTGCAAGTTTCTTTCCTGAAAGAAGAAGCCAATGAGAGGGTACTTAAAAATGCTCGTGGAAAATTAGAATTAAAAGGTAATACAAATCTTTCCATGAAGTTTTTGCAGATCCCTTGTATTTTTTCTGGAGAGACTTCCGCCCAGAGCCTTCTGGGGGATGAAGGAGCCTGGGAATCGGCTTCAGGCAGCAGAGGAGAGGCCTCACACACACACCCAGGAGAAGCCCCGAGCCCAGCTTCAGGCTTGGGCCTCGGCTTCCATCCATGGGAGCCGCGGGTTGCACCTTCTGACCTCGTCAAGTTGTCAGCCTCCATCTTAAGGGGTTGAATGATTTGGCCCATGTCTTCATTATCCAGACCCGGCTGCCTGAATTCCCTTCTCCTTTAGGGACCATGAGGGTCTGAGATGTGGGTGTGGTGAGGCTGGGGGGTTCCTGACTTGGTAGGGCTTGGCCACTTGAGGTGGAGGAGAGACAGCACCCCCCCTTATTCCCCAGACTTGCACCCCTGCTCAGTCCTTGCTCCAGCCTGGGCCCCCTTGTCCCCTAGGGCCAGGTTATCAGACCAAGAAAAACAACATCCACCCAGCAGTGAGCTTTGTGACTTTCTGCATGGCTTCCTGGAGCATGAACACACTAGAAATAATGGTGGCTGGCACTGCATTACAATCTCCCAGCTCTTCTCTGGTGCACAACAGAACTTTCTGGAAGACTGGCTGGGAGACATGCCTGCCTCCTCTCCTGGCCTCTTCTGCTGTCCGCAACACCTTATGGCCTCTGGGGCTCACCCTTGGGTCAGAGCTGATGCCTCTAAGTTTGACTACTGGCCTGACAGTCCAGGAGCGGTGTGTTCTTCCCACCCATCCTCTGTCCAAGTTGCTCCAGGCCCACAGTGAGCAGTGTGACGGGCCGCTGCTCTCTGTGGAAATGTGGGGCTTCTAGCTGGGAGTTGCCTCTTCCTGCCCTAGTATGAATGCTGGCACTGACATCATGTGTACCACATGCCAGACACGGCTTAAGCACTTGACGTACATTAATTCATTCAAACTTGGCAATAATGCTATGAAGGAGATGCTGTTATTACCATTTTACAGATAAGAAAACACAGGCTCAGTGTAGCTGACAAATTGCCAGTGTCACCTGTCCAGAGAGCAACAAACCTGGGCCATCCCAACAGCCTGGCCTGAATCTTGTCTCCTCTGTGACTCTTGGGATGACCACTCATCCCCCTGAGCACGTGGCTTTCACAAGGACCTGGCAAGGGACATTTGTCTGCCTCTTCATCATGGGCAGAAGCAGGCCATCATGGAGACTCTGCTTGGCTCTGGGATTTTCCACATACCCAGTGCCCACTGGAAATCCTCAGGCCCGAGCCCCTGGCTGAGTCCTTGCCTGACTTCTCCTTGGGACAGGAGAAGGGAGGTGGCCTCAAGGACCTGTTGCCCAGCCTGGGATGGAAATGTCACCTGGACTTACTGGTTTGGAGGACTTTGGCCCCCAGGAGAAAGAAGCTTACCACCTAAGTACCGTGGGTTATGAGGCCTGTGTTTTTCTTCTCAACCCCACGTACAGTAAGTAGGGGCTGGATTCCAGAGCACGCTAACGTGTTGTAATTAAATATGTGAATGTAACCTAATTGTATGCAACAGATTGTGTCTGGAATATTGTGGAGCCAGTCCACAAACACTTCCTGAGGGTCCCTGTGCACTGGAGGAGCAGAAGTGAGCAGGAGAGACACAGAACCCTGCCCGTGGGTGCCTGGAGTATAGCGAGGGCTTTTCAGCGAGCACCATGAGGCGCTCGTGGTCTCACAGAATGCACTCTGGGCCTTGTGGCTTGTCACTGAATGAACTGCTGCTGAGCAATGTTCAGGTGGGTGGCCGCCACCGTGCCTCCTCTCCAGCAGTCCAGCCAGCACTGCCATGAGCTGCGCTCCGTCTGCACCGGGCAAGGCTCCGTGAGGATGTTCTCTCCCTCTCTGGGCAGCTGGGCCGGTGGAGGGCTGGATGCAGCCAGGCCCTGGTTCCCCCCACTTCCGCATGGCAGAAAGCAGCTCTGTCAGGCACCCAGCTGCACAGACAGAGAGCCCTGCCGTCTGCCAGGCGCCACTGCCAGTTGAGGCTGCACACTGGAACCCCGTGTTCCCAATGCTGGGGCTGAGTTTTGCAAAGCATGGTCCCACCTTCCTCTATCTGGGACCCCAAAATACGTGCTGGGCATGGGTGGGAGAAAGTGCACTCTCATCGCCCACCTCCATCCCACCCCTTGTTCCCCATCGAATGGATGGAACATCAGAAGACTCAAGGGATCTGGTGGGCAATGAGCTTCTCTGCCTCAGTGTTTTCTGTTGGAGGCAGGAGGTCCTTGCAGGGATGCAGGAGACTTGGATTTAAGGAGAAGGGGACACAGAGGCCACCCCCAGGTGCTATGCAACCCTGAGCCAAAGCTGAAGGGGGCGCATGGGCTTCCCCATCTTTGGTCTTGCCTTAGCCTTGCCCTGGCACACAGAGGGTGCTCACCATCTGTCTCCAGAGGACTACGCCTCCTCGAGTCAAGTGCCTGCCGCAGTCAGTGCCCTGGTTACTTGCTCATGACCCTGTCTCCTCTATGTAAGTCCACCAGGAGGATAAAACATCCCGCAGTTTGGGTCAGAAAGGAGTTTGGGGAAAACCAGACTTGCTGAAGGGAACCAGGGGCTCATTCCAGGGGTTTGCTGTCAGCCAGCAGGATGGAGTGAGTCGTGCCATTCATGCTGGGCTGTTGGTACTAACTGGTCTCTCTCTCACTGATGCTGACCTGGGCTCCTCCAAACGTCCATTACAATGCCAGCCAGAGGCCTGCTGGGCCACTCTGCATTGTGTAACATTCCCAAGGGAGGACTTGAATCCTCAGATGGTGGTTTGTGGGGACTCGCAGCAGGGGCCTCCCTCTACCCCTCTGAAGGGATGATGAGGAGGAGGACAGGGAGCTGGCACTGCAGCCGTGGTGGCTCCTTCCAGGTGAGCAGAGGAGAATGGCTACGAAGCTCGTTCAGGGCAAGCAGGAGGCTCAGGGCTGGGAAAGCAGGTGGGTCCAGGGCCGAGGCTGCAGAGTTCTGGGCAGGTGTGGTGAGCCTTTCTGCCCCAGGCCAGATGGAGTCAACAGACCACAATCCCAGTCACACTGGGCAGTGTCCACGGTGATCCCACCTCCTCCCAACCACCATCCTTCCAAGCCAGGTCTGTTGCTGGGAACTGCAAAAAGTAGGATTTTTCAAAATTTTCTATGTTCATGAGGCAGCATTTCTACAAACACCGAGGACATCTGTGTGTGAAGCTGTGTTCTTTTTACCTGGCATTGTATCAGGTTACATTTTAGTGCCTCAGATACATCTTGTCCTGACAATGCCTGATGGCTCCAGTTGAAACAGAACACAAAATCACCACCAAAGCAGTGAAAGCCACGTAGCAGTGACAAACTGATTAATAGGCATTATCACTTCAGAGAATGTTTAAGATGAATCTTTGCACAAGTAAACTTGAAATGCCCAGAAACTTTATAGTTCATATAGGCAAGGAATCTATTACAGGAGGTCCAAATTTGAGTCATAAAAATATAAGTGATGTGGATTGTGAAGCTGAAAGTTTCCTAAACTTTCAATTAAAATTTCTTTTTCACCAAGGTCCAGGGTTCAATTCTTGTACCGGCTAGCCACCCTCCCTCCCACCTGAAAAATTATGCTAGACTATTTAGAAAATCATGGCCAGCAGGATGTCACCTGTTTTTGTAAATAAAATTTTATTGGAACACAGCCTTGTTCATTCATTTACATATTGTCTGTGGCCACTTTCATGCTACAATGCAGAGCTGAGTAGTAGTGACAGAGACTGTATCATCCCCAGTGCCTGACATATTTACTCTTTGTTCCTTTACAGAAAAAGTTTGCTGACTCCTATGCCAGATACAAAAAGATCGAATTACCTTTTATATAAAATATGGCAAAGTAACTATCAAATAGAAAGGTGATCAAAGAGTCCGTAGCCAAAAATGTAAGAAAACAAGCAATATATATAATTATGTCAGTCAGTTAATAAAAGACAATTTCTGAATTGTATGATGTTTGAGGTATTTTTCAGCTCCTTAAAATTTGTAATAATTTTCTTATTTAAATATTCACTTTTATTCCTAATTTATGTAAGAAAGTTTTAATTTTTAAAGAAATTTCTTAAGTCTTTAATCTTCAGACCCTACAAAACTTGAATCCACTTTAGCTAAGTGGGTATTGAGATCCAAGATAGTGCAGTTACATTTTAGAGAATAACTCCTATACTGGATATGGGAAAAGCGTGTATTCCAATAGAACTGTTTGCAAAGACGTCAGTCTTATTACCGCACAAATGACAACACCTAAGAGAATGAAAGTTGGTGAAGCCCTGAAGGGGCTGATCGGGTGACAGCGTGAATGACGATAAATCACAAGAGTGCAGCTGCTTACACCAAAGTTAGGGGGTCCTTGGAACTGTTACCACTGCCCTAGTTTCTGAAAAGTCCCTTCCCTTTGCTAATTACAGAATAATCAGCCTGTCCCTGCCCTCTCTCCTTCCCACTGTGATGCGCTTGGCAGTGCTGTTGGGGCATCCTTCCTCCACGCCTGTGTGGGGTCAGGAACCAAATCCCACCCCTCCCTGGAGCTCCAGAACTGGGAACAGTGAGGGCCCCACAGGACGCCTCCAACATGGTCCCTTCCTGAGGGCCATGAACAAAGAGCAGGACCCGGTCAGCCAGGATGCCATTGGCTGCAAGCCACAGAATGTCTGGTTATCAGCAGCAATGAAGACTCTCAAGGAGGCTCCTTTGCGAGGCTCAGCGCTGCCCTCCCGGGCGGGCCCTCCCTGCGACTGCCGCCCTGCTTCTGCACCAGCTGGGTGACCGCCCCCAGCGCCTCACACCGCACGGGCTCAGCAGGAGGGAAGCAGCATGCCCTTTTCTCATCACCAGGGAAACCTTTCCCTGAAACACTCCTGCTCCGGCTCACTAGGTCGCGTGCCCACCCCGGAGCCAGTCACAGGAAAGCACGAGGCAGAGCCCAGCCTGATGCCCTTGGGGGTCCCGGGCTGTGCACATCTGTTACCAGAAAGGCAATGGTTTAGGGACAGGCAGCCCTCAGTGCTGTAAGAGCTTTGCAGCCTCCACGTGCAAACCATTCCCATGGAAGTGACTAAGCCTCCAGAAACGGTTTGGCCGAGCAGATGTAGCCCTGGAAAATCTTGAAAATGCCTCAAATTAGTCATGAGGACGCTACGGCCTCCCTCCCCCCCCCCTGCCCCCAGCTCTGCATGGGGTTTCCGAGGGGGGACCCTGCTGGCCGCCCAGGGCTCTCTGGAGTTGTTCCGATGGTAGTTCCAGCAGCATCTGCCAGTCAGCAGAAGACAAGGGAGCTTCTGAAAGCAGACGGAGCCAGGTGCTAAGATAAAACCCCTGACCAGAGAAGGCCTGCTGTAGCAGAGAACAGCACTCTTTAGATCTCCTCACTGCCACTGTCACTTGTCAATAAGGCCGGGGTATGCCAGGGAAGGTGAGCCACTGATGCCTGAGAACCTCACTATTAAAAAGAGTGGGCTTGTCGCAAGACCCCCAAGGTATGTTTCTCTAAACAGCAAGCAGATCTTGGTGCCATCCTACTCCAGGGCTGGTCAAACGTTTCTGTTGATGAAGAGCTATATTCTCCTCTGTGAAAGAGAAACACGGAAACTCGAGGGTTACACACAAACAGCACTCACTGTTTATCTATGTCAGTTTCACTTTTTAAATGACCTGCTAAGATGATTCAGACACCCACCAGTACGGGTAGCAATCCCCAGTGCGAACACCCTATTTTCACTCTTGTGGTCCCCACAATGGACCACTGAGGGTGTGTAAGAAAGAAGGTGGAAGATGGCTGTAGGTGGCTGAGAGGCCACCCCAAGAGCCTCCTGAGGGAAGGAGACACAGCCCGAGGCGGGACAGGCAGCCGCCAGACTCCTCCCACTGTGTTTGTCTGGTAGATCTCACTTTGGAATCATGTAGATGTTTTAAGCAACTATTAAGCAAAATTAAGCCAAAAGGAAAAAGAAAGCAGTTTAGAAGTCAAAAGCAAAATGAAAGAAAGAAACCCGTCTAAGTTGGTAGCTTAACAAAACCAGAAAAACTTTCAACACAATAATTGGGCACCACCTCCCTAGTGAGACACATCCTAAGGACAAAAACAACTGTAAAGAAGGAAATCTCTCCAGCAATCAGACTGCGAGTGTTAATATTCATTTTGTCGTCCTGAAGTTATTATTCTGTTAGTTCTGTAACTGTTTTCCTGTCAAGATGTAGAAACGATGGTAACGATGAACTCTCCTCCCCATCCCCCCAACTACCCAGTGCCCAAACTCTGGTTTCTAAATTGCACGTCCCACTGAAAGGAACTTGAACTCAGAGAAATGTCTAATGCCTGGTGTGGGGCAAGAATGGATCACATGAGCCGCGGAAAGCAAGGGAACCATGGAGGACTCCCAGGAGCGTGGAAAAAAGGGTGCAGAGCCAGGCTGAAGAGCCTCATTGGCCAAAGATGGTAGAGGTTGAAAATCAAAAAAGAATAAAAGCTGTGATGTTCTGAAACATTTCAAATATGAAAAGCAAACAAAAGCCATGAGTTTTTGAGTTGGTAATAATGTCCAAATGAAACAAAAACAAGCCTAACGGATCACTTTTAGAGAATGCTGGGAAGTCAAAATATTTTCTGAAAACTGGTACATTAAGGAGAAGAATCAAGCCTTTGCTTGCCTTTTCTGTATGAACGGCACCCCAGGATAACCGAAGTGTTGACAGCTAACATATGCAGAGGAATGCTAGAGAATCCCACACTGCAGTTCCTGATGAAAGAATGGAGGTGGGTCACTGTCTTCAATGGCTGAAACCAATGGAGGACAAGCTGGTGGCTCAGGCAGGACGTGCTTGAGCCCCCTGGTGTATTCTAACATCATTAAAAGAGATACAACCAGACATTATTTGTCTGCTGGTGGAAGTGTGCAATACCACCTACGAAACATTTCCAGAAACCTGCACTGGAATCGGATGGGACCTCCAGATGTAACTACCTAGATCCATCAGGAAATGCTGAGGATGGAGGGACGTGTTAAACTGCGCCAGGGAATGCAAGCAACAGAATCCAAATGTTGAAAAGAACCCAGGTTCTTCAATGAAGTATTCTAACATTAAAAAGAGGGAGAGAGAAGACAGAGAATCTATAGATTTAAAGAGACATAAGGGACTTATCCAAATGCAATAGGTGGGCTCATTCGGACACTGATTCAAATAAACCCCTATAAAAAGTAACAAAGACAGAAGCATTTATATGACAAATGGGGAAATCTAAATACTGAGTGGATATTGTCAATATTAAAAATTTGTAATTTTGTAGACTGTGGTGATGGAATTGTGGTTATGTTAAAAAAAAAAAAAGGCGGGGGTGTGGGAGGAGTTCTTATCTTTTAGAAATATATTCTTGTGGTACGTTGCTACAGCAATGGCCCCCAGTGAATGACTCCCTGATTCTACACCCTTGCATATCTCCCTCCCACATTAATTCCAGGCTTGGCTACATGACTTGTTTTGGCTAATGGGACATTAGCAAACATGATGCAAGCAGAGGCTTGAGAAGTGCTTGCACATTGGGACTTGCCCTCTTTTGCCTCTGAGAACTCTTGGAATGCTGCCACCATGAGAGCAAGCCCAAGCTAGCCTGCTGGAGAGGCCACGTGGAGGACTGAGGCACCTTGGACAACCGCCAGACATGTGAGCGAGGCCATCAAAGACAGTCCATTCCAGGTTGGCTGGTTACTCAGTAGGTTAGAGCATAGTGCTGATAACACCCAAGTCCAGGGTTCGATTCCTGTACCTGCCAACTGCCAAAAACAAAGCGGACAAAAAAGATAGTCCATCCCAAACCAAGTCACCAGCTGACTGCATCTTAATGAGAGCCCAGACAAAACCAACGGAAGAACCGGCCAGCTGATCCTGGCCCAAACTATTGACCCACAGAGTCGTGATCTAATAAATGATTGCTATTTCAAGCCACTGGACAACAGCAATACATAAGTAATACAATTCTGAGATATGTACAGATAAAATTACAGATGTCTGGGGGTTTGCTTCAAATGAAGTGGGGATGGTGTGAGTGGAGGTACAGATGAAGCAAGATTGGCTATTTGCTGATAATTGAGAAGGGGAGGACTCATTTCACTATTCTCTCTACCTTTGGTTATATTTGAAATGAAAATTTTCCATAATAAAAAAATAAAAGAAGGAAGGAAGGTAGGAAAAGGGAGAGGGGGGGAAATGGAAGGGGAATTGCTCTTCCGTTTCTCAACAGATAAAAAAGCTGAGACCCAGAGAAGGAAAGTGAGCTCTGTGATGTAACACAGCCAAGTCAGTCGTAGCAGAGCTCATTGTTGAGCAGAGCCTCCCTGACTCCTGGGCCAGGCCCTTTCCATCCCTCCACAGGCTCAGAAGCAGGAAAGTTCTGTAGGAGAAGCAATGCAGGTGGAATAATTTCTTCTTTTGTTTGAGAAAAGCCTCATGACAGGTCTAAGACATTAGAAGATGGTGATACCTTTGATGACAAATGACTTTCATTTGTGATGAATTGTTCACCTAGTGTTTGGGGGGATATATTTGTATGTGTGTTACATTACATAAAAGACAGGCAGGGAATTCCTCCCTTCCACTCCCCACCCTGCTGGTTGGCACCCAAAGCTTGTTCTGCTGTTTTTTGGTGACTGTGGCAGAGATGCCCAGGGCTGAGTCACAGTGCACCAGGACAGCAGTATGAAAAAGTTGTTTTCAAGACCAAATATATTAAAGTTGCCTCTTTCCCACACACGCAAAAGTGAGCAAAGCTTTCATTATTCATCAAATGGGAAAATTAAGCACTGCAATTATCTGTCTATTGCCCCAGGGTAGGTTGTGCATCGTTTAATCAGACGTTGCCACCTGAAGCCCAGACTGTGCCTGGCCATAAACAGACATTAAAGGATGGTTACTTAATGAAAGAAACTTGCAGATCTTAATATCTAATGTCAGTGTCCCTGAGAACTTCTGAATCTCAGAACTCAGCTGGAGTTTATGGGGAGGAAGGAAGATTCTGGAAGGCGATAACTGGGCCTGTGACCAAATTGGCAGGGCCCTGCCTTGCTTTTCTTGAGAGTGGTGCTTACTGGAGGGTCCACAGGGCTCTATATTTGTGTCTGATGATTTGTGTGAACTCCTAGTACCTTGGAGCCAGCTGGCAGAGCTTGGGGAGGCCCGTGTGTTACCCAGGGCAGGAACTGACAGCCCCTGCTGTGGCTCCAATTCAGCCCTGCAGGTAAGTGTGGGGACCCCCAGTTCTCCCTCTCTTGGGGGGCCCCCAGGACTCCTGCCCAACTCCCTGAAGGTTCTGAGTTCCTGAAGGTCACACTCAAAATCACATAGGTATTTCCTACTTAATGGCCATTTATTTAATATATAAAAGTTTTCAAAACAAAGGGTCTCTGGGTGGGGGTGGTGAAGAGGTTGGGGGTCCTGGGCCCAGTGGGTTTAAGGTTCCTTCCACCCCAGAGCACCTAGGGTTGGTTGACATCACCCACAAGAGGAGCACTTTGCCAGGACCTTTCTTCCCCAGGTGCTGGAAAATGTCATTTTCCACCCATTTCCTCTCCCACCTCTTCTCCTTGCACTGTGGGAGGCCTGCAGGCATCCAGCTGTCCTTCTGCAGCAGGCACGTGGAGGGCTAACGAGCTAAGGTCAGGCTGGATTCTGACAAATGCAGGGGCACCCCAGACTCAACAGGACTGACTGTGGCCCTGTGCTGCTGCCAAATACACACGCGGACACGCAGGGACAGTGATGCAGCTGCGCAGGCTTCCCGTGGAAGTATCTTCTCGAACCTGAGTCCATGGGTTGAGAATGTGGAAGCCTCTGAGCCCCTCCAAGCCTCCTGTTTCGCAGATCCGAGAGCCAGCGAAGAGGCAGGTGCCTGGGGAGGAGGGGATAGAGAAGGCTTGCAGGAGAGCTACAGGGCAAGGTGGAACGCTCGTCAGGTCATGAGTGGGAAGGGCTTTCCGGGACCGAGCCCAGCTCCAGCAGGAGCATGCAGAGCGCATGAGGACCTGTGGCGTTCATGGGGTGCTACTGGACAACGGGGTGGGGGGACAGTGAAAGGACCCAGCCCAGGCCCCCCCCCCGACCTCCAGGCCACTGCCCCTCTGCACAGGTGGGTGACTGCTGAGAAGAACTCGGGGGCTGATGCCTGGAAGGCTCTGCCCCCTCGCTGCTCTTGTAGCCCGTCCTTGCCTCTGGACAGTGACCCGTGTCTGCGGCCAGACCCGCCAGCTCACAGAGGCATGCATCCCAGGACTGCCAGGGCACAAGGTGGGCGGCTGGGCAGCCCTCAGCAGGCCCACTGCCAGGAGCACTCCCAGGGGGCAGGGAGCACTACGCCGTCGTCTCTCTGAGGCTTCCCTGGAACAGAGCCAACGCCCCCCACACCTGGGCAGACGGCAGGGGCCTGGGGGGTCAAGGGACCCGACCCAGGTGCCAGAGGAATGTTCCCAGAAAGCAGACTGGCGCTTGCTGAGGCCTGTGGCTGACACTAGGGGGCAAGGCGGGGTGGCGGGGTCGGCACTGGAGGAGGGAGCCGCCCAGACCGAGCCCGGGGCTGACGACGACGGCTCCGGCTGCGGAGGTGGCGGGATGTGCAGACGTCCCTCGGGGGAGAGCGCTGCGGAGAGCCGCGCGCCCCCGGCCGTCCCTGCTCCGCTGGCCGCCACTCAGCGGGTGGCGCTGCCCCGCGGCCCCCACTCAGCCGGCGTCCTGGCCCCTTTGTCCCCGCGTGTCACGTGCCCGGAGAGGCCTGTGGTGCCCCGGGCCCCTTTCCAAGCACGGTAGCAGCCCCGTCGCGGCCCCGCGCTGACCCACTGTCCCTCCCGCCTGCCAGGCCCCAGGCCGAGAATAAACGCGGCCGCCGAGCAGGTGCGAGCCCCGGAGCCCGCGGGC
>NW_007726533.1:303107-365300 GCF_000696425.1 Galeopterus variegatus | reverse complement strand
GGGGGAGAGGAGGAATAAAGAGCAGGGGGGAGGGAGGGGGAGAGGGGGAGGAGGAGCGAAGAGGGAGCGGGGAGGGGAGAGGGCAGGGCCGAAGGGGAGGAGGAGGGAGACCGCACCCCTGCCTCTTCCGGGGCCGCTCGCCCTGGAGGAGATGTTGCAATGGTGAGTGCGCATCCGCCCCCCAACCCCGGGGTCGGGGCTCGGGCTGCACCAGCTCCACCCTCCCCAGCCCGGGCCTCTGCCTGCTTTTGGCCAGCCCGGTTGCCTCGGAGGCTGTTCACGCTAAGCTGGGGTAATGGAGCCTGGACCTTCCCCGAGGTGTGAGCGTTTTAGATAAGACCACTTGTTCACGGAATGACTATGTCTGCTTGGGGGACTTCTGGCCCCACAACCTGGTGGAGCGAAGTGGAGGGAACGAGGGGGGCGGCTAATGCTGATTGTCATGGCCTAGCACTAGGAAGCCCCGTCCTCCCGCCCCTTCCCTGCCCCCGTGGCCCTCAGGCCCCTTGGGGAGTTCTCACACTGCCTGCCTCAGTCCTGGGAGAGTCCTCTGTCCCATAGCAAAGGCTTTGCCTGCTTGGTCCATGTTTACCCCTCTATACACCTAGTACCTGTTACTTACCTACATACCTACATGTGCTAATACCTGTTAAGGGAAATTAAAATAGTTCTTAAATAGATCCATCACAAAAGGACGCCCATAGTGACCCCCTTCCAACCTACTCACTCCCTCTTCCAGGTAGGCATTGTTAATAACTGTGTGCGTGCAGTTCTGGACAAATACCAACATACACGGATGTATATTAACATGCTTTGTGCGGAAGTGGGGTCAGGATATTATAAGAGCTAATGGGTAATGAGTGTTCACTCAGTGCCAAGCCCTTGGTCTGAGCACTTTGCATATATTAACCAATTTAATCCTCACAGCCTCTGTGAGGGTCATTACTATGGTCCCATTTTTCAGATAGGGGCCTGAGACAGAAAGAAGTTAAGTAGCCTGCCCAGAATCACACAACTACTAAGTACTAGAGTGAGGATTTGAGCCTGGGGCTCCAGAGCCCACAAGTTAACAACTAAGCTTCCCAGTTTTCTATGCATATTGCTCTTCCACTAAGAATATGTTCTTTTCTGGAACCAATGGAAGATCCCTAGAAGAGCTGATCTGATGACTCTGTGTGTCTGAGATTTCTTTAGAAATTAGGAAAAAAAACCCAGAGCAATGGAGGCCTTGCACCCAGCCTGCAGGGCCAAGCTCCACACTTGATGTCCTCCCCCCCCCACACACACAAACAAGAACCCCTGGATCCCCTCAGGTTAGAGGTGGGGCAGAGGCCCACACAGGCCATGGAGATGGTCATGGTGACATTGGTGCAGGGAACCCCAGGACCCTGAGTATCCAGACCTGAGACTAGAAGAGAGTGCCCAGTGGTGGTGCTGGTGGCATTTCCTGGCTGTGGCCTTGTCTAGCTGTGGCACCATGTCCCATGGTGGCCGAAGTGTCTGAGCAAGCCTGCTTCTACCACTGGCTTCCTATGGAGGTCTCTTGACCCTGCTTTCTCCAAGCCTGTTCCTCCAGCTTCTCAGGATTCTCTGAGTGCTCTCCAAAATAAAATCCTTTTGTGTGGTTGTTGCTATGATTAAGAAGGAACACTCCTGTCTGACACATACAATTGATCATTAGCAAACTTTTACTTTTGGCTAATCTGACAGCAAAAAAGGAAAGGAAAAATGTCACATGGATTTAATTTACTTTTCCTTTTTATGAAGGTACTTCAAAAAGTTCGTGGAAATATTCATATTATCTTTTAATTCTATTTTTCCACGAACTTTTGAAGTACCGTCGCAGTAGGGAGGTGGGAGTGGAGACTGCTCACTTCAGATAAGATCCATTCTCCCCTTCTTCCGGGATGACACTTCCATAGCTGGGCAGAGGCTGCCAGAGCTGACCACATTTCCCAACCTACCTTGCCATTAGGATGGTCCTCATGACACAGTTGTATCAACAGTAAGGGGACCTGTGATCGAGCCACTTCTGTACCTGTGCCTACAAAGAGTGGGGTGTCCCCTCCAAGCTGCCTAGCATCTGGCTGTGGTGACAGCCCTGCTGTGGTGGAGCAGGGCTCTACGGGAGGGTGAGCAGCATGAGAGAAGGAGCCCGGGGCTCTAAGGTCCAGGAGGAGCAGAGCTGGTGCTCATCTCACACCTGTAATCAAGAAAGAAACAGTGCTGGTTAATTGTATGTTTCAACTTTAAATATATGACTACAGGGCCGGGAGACTTGGTTAGGCATGATTCTAGATGTTTTTGTGAAGGTATTTTTTTCCATATGAGACTAACATTTAAATTAGTAGACTTTGAGGATAGCAGATGACCTTCTCTAATTTGGGTGGACCTCACCCCATCAGTTGAAGGTCTTCAGAGAAAAAAGACTGACCTCCCCCGAGCAGGAAGGAATTCTGCCAGCTGACTGCTTTTGGACTAGAGCTGCAATATGGGTCTCCAACCTACTGGCCTACTTTGCAGATTTTGGATTTACCAAGCCGCTACAACCACAGGAGCCAATTTCTTAAAATACTTTAAAATAATTCCTTAAAACAAATGTGTATGTATGTGTGTATATGTATTCTACCATAGGAGATATATATTTATTTAATAAATTATGTAGATATAATATAGATAGATATCTCTTATTGGTTTCTCTGAAGAACCTAATACAGAAATGGACCTGTTTGTTCTTCTAGTCTCTGTATTATTTGTTACAGCAGCTGAGTTTTACCCTAGTTAATTCAGAAGTTGACTCATGTCCATGTGTAGAGCCACTTCTAATTTGGCTTGTATGACCTGCCTATACTTTAAGGTTCTTTGTCATATAACTCCAGGAATTTTATATATTAACCTTTTGACGATTACATGCATTGCACATATTTTCTTGTAGTCACTCACTTGTTTCTTCATTTTGTTGGGGATGGCTTTCATCCTAGAGAATGTATTAGTTACAACTCTTGATGCTTGGGACAGAAATCCAAGTCAACCAATATACTGCAGATGGCTGTTTACTGAGCAACTCATGTAACTGCCGTCTTCATAATGAAGCTTCCCACAGGAAACATAACACATCTGTCAATTTATGTCCTTGAATACAATTAAAATGTTTTCTTCATGTAGGTCCTCCAGAATTTTGACTAGGTCTATGCCTAGATTATTTATGATTTTTGTTGCCATTGCAAATGCCATCTCCTACTTGGATATTCATGGCACATAGGAAAAGTGCTGATTTTTGTGTGTGTGTTCTGTGTGCACTTGCCACCTGACTGGTTCTTATATCTTATTGAACCTCTCAGAGGTTATTAATTATACTGATTTGTTGCTTTCCCCCCATGGATTTGTCACCCCACTTCCCCTGGGTGATGGAACCACAAAGGATTACTCAAAGCCCATCTCTTCTGAGCAGTGAGAAGCCCTGAAGTGGTTAACTTCCCCAGAACCCTCAAGCAAAAGGCATCCCTTCCTTGGGAAATTAACCCCGAATTGGGGTTCTCTTCCTGCATTTATTTTCCAGACCAGGAAGTTATAGGAAGAGAACATAGGTGGGGTTATAGTTTAACAATATAGGCTGGTAACTTTCAGTGAAACAAGTCAGATGACATTCCATTTGATAATTAAGTGATCTACCAACAAAAGCTTGATCTTAGCAAACATTCCTTCTCCCCCAAGATTTTCCAGTATCTTTACAGATCAATCAGTAACTAGTCTGTCTTTGAGCCAGCAAGCTCGCTGTGTTAGAATTCTTTATCTTACACCAGAGACTTTATAGCCTGAGGAAAGTTTCCTGTCCTTTGCAAGGTCAACATTTGAAACTGCAAGGCTTTGGAAAACCAGGCCCTGTGAAGTACATATGCTTTATAGTATATTCCACACTGATTTTAATGTCCTCTTCTGATTCCTGCACTATCCTGTTTTCTCCAGTGGTCTGTCTGGTTCTTCCTCTTTTTTTTTTTTTCTTTTTTCTGTCTTTTTTCGTGTCCGGCAACGGATCGCAACCCTCAGTGTCGCGCCTGTACCGGACCAGGACCGGCAACGGGATCGCAACCCTCGGTGTCGTGCCCGCACCTCGCTCAGCCAGTGAGCGGGAACTGGTCTGTATGTGGGATCCGAATCCTCGGCGGGAGCGCCACCGCGCTCCCAAGCGGCACACTGTAGCAGTGCGCCACCGGGCTGGCCCCTGTCTGGTTCTTCTTCTGCAGGCTCTTGGTTTCCTTCAAGTATATGAGGACTCTTGATTGTCTGATTCTGTTTATAAATGAGTATCAGGACAGTGGTTCTCAAAGTGTGAGCCATGGACCTCTGAGGGTTTCTGAGACTCTTTCAGGGTGTCCGCAAAGTCAAAGCCACTTAACAGGGAATGCAAAAAATTTTTTCCTCATGGGTGGTCTGTGGAGTTTTCCAGCGTGTATGTGATATGTGATATCATGACAGCTTGAAAGCAGAAGCAGACCTGAAAATCCAGCTGCCTATTATGCCAGACATTGGAGAGATTTTCAAAAATATAAAACAATGACATTCTCCTTACTAAATAAACTACTTTTAGAAAAATATAGCTATTTTCATAAATAATGTTATTTGTATTAAGATGCCATTATTATTCCTTTAAAATAAATGAATAAATATTTTTAAAGTGTTTCTACTTGAACTTCCATTACAGTAAATATTGATAGGTTTAACCCATATAAATGAAAGCTCTGTGGTACCCTCAAGCATTTTGAAAAGGGTAAAGGGTTCCTGACTGCAGTGTGTTTGGGAACTGCTGGTCTTGACTGCTTGCTCTTGCTGTGTGGAGTAGTTCTTGAACACAAGTAAACCTCCCTTCTGGCAGGGACTGTTCCCAAATCCCTGCACTCGGGGTCATGGAGACAGGTAAGGGGCCTCTGATCCGGGGCACTCTGTCTCTCACTTTGTTTGGCAGTTACCTGGGCAGGGTCCTGCTTCTCTCTCTGGAGCCAGTGTCTGTTCTGGAGACTTCCCTGCAGCTCTCTGTCTTGAGTTTTAATGCTACACTCTGACTTTGTCCTGAAGGCAAATGGCACCATCGCGACCTCTTCGGTAGCCCTTTAAGTAAGTATACCTGTCCATATCCCATGACCTATTCCTTCTCTACTGGAACCCGCCCTCCGTTTCCAGACTTGGGGGTTGTTAAGATGGTCTGCCACCTGCACGACTTTGTGGGCTCCTCGGCTCGGCTGGGTTTCGTTTACCACTAATCTCATCTCATCTGCTTTATGTCTTCCAGAAATTCTCCGATGTACTGGTCTGTTGGGGACACTTTTCCTGGTTTTCCAGGATTTCTAAGTATTTATATATATACACAAATAAATATTTATATATATATATTATATATATATCTATATATATTATATATATATATCTATATATATATACATGCACGCATTTTTATTCTGCTACTTCAGGGGGCGGGGTAGGAGAAGTACCTGAATGTGTTTAATCAGCCATCTTGAACTCAATGTAAAAAGGAGTTAGATGAATGAATGAATGAATGAATGAATGAGCCAGGGCTCTGGTGGTGAAGCTGAAGGATAGTGGGGGCTGGTGTTAGTGTAGACCTTCCTCCAAGACAGGGTTGCTGTGAGGGGCAAATGGCGGACTGATTATAGACCTGAAGACCTACGTGTGTGAGAGCACCTGTAAGTCAGGCGAGGTCAGGTGAGGACTATCCATGCGGCTGTGGTCTAGGAGCTCAGTGATGGGTGGAAATCCTAAGGGGACAACTCACAGAATGGTGTAGCAGACGCCCCCTCCCTTTGGGCTTAATTTAGACAATGGGAGTTAAGGCAAAGGGGCTTAACTGCTAGAAGAAAAGAGAACCGGATGCCCACACTGGGTTGCCACCCCAACTCTCCAGGAAAGGTGTGGCCCACGTCTCCTGGGCACTGGGCCAAACATGAAGAGGGAGGACATTAGGAAGCCACCTGGAGAAGGACAGGGGCCGCAGGGACTGTGTGTGGAGGGTGCTATGGGCTGGCTTTGAATTGGGGGTGCACCACTCTTCCTCCTGCCTTGGGCCTGACTGCTTGATACCATGGAGTCGGTCATGGTCACCTTCTCCTGAAAAGTAGACAGAACCCTTTAGAGATGCTGTCCCAACAGCAGCAGGGGGCCCAGGGTGGCTATGGAGCAGATCAGTGGAAGGAAACTTAGGTCGTCCCCCCTTTTTTTTTTTTTTTTGTCCTTTGTTTTGAGACCGGCCGCACCACGCTCAGCCAGTGAGTGCATCGGCCATCACCATATAGGATCCGAACCCGCGGCGGAAGCGCTGCTGCGCTCCCAGCGCTGCACTCTCCTGAGTGCACCACGGGCTCGGCCCCCCACATTTTATACTTCCCTCCAAAGGCAGGGGCTGGGCCATGTGCCTTGGCACAAGCACAGAACCAGAGCAAGCCCCGGTTGCTTCTCTGGAGAGGCTGGCCACTCCCAGATATGGGAAAGGCTTTTTCTCTATTTCAAATGACCCTGCCTGGCCTTTTTCAGATGCAAATGTTTACTTGCTGTGACTTTGAAATACTTCAGTGCAGCTGAAATAATTTAAGGCAGCCCTGTGTAAAGCAACCACTTCCTGACCTTCTAACACGGGAACCTTTTGCTGGGACCACACAGGGAATTCATGGGACACCTGGGGGACAGTGTCAGTCCCTCCCTCACTGGGCTTGCTGGCCATGTAGACAGTGGGCACTCGGCGCAAAGACCATAGCGTCGCCATGCAGCTGGGGCTTCTGCAGGGAAGTGGTGACAGTTGCGAGGGATCCAGCATTTGCCAAGGACCTGATAGATGCTGCCCAACACCCTCCAAGAGGTAGGCGGGGGGCCACAGGCTCACCTTTCTGGGGCTAGCCTGTGCAACTTGACTTTCTACACCGCATCCTAGAGGTTCAGGGTGTGCAGAAGAAATGACCTCATGCAAGGCTTTGTTGTGAGAAGCAGTCAGATACCTAGAAAATACCATTCCCTTCCAGATGAGTGTGCAGGGGTGTGACTTGGCAGCGTGTGGGCCCAGCATCCCTCTGCACGCACTGAGTAGTGCTCACTGATTTGAGGATCCATGTGGGTCTATGGGACTTTCCTCACCAATGTCAAGGGCTGACATTGTGTTACCCCATTTTATAGATGGGAAAACAGCATCAGAGTGAAGTTGGAGTTGGAGCCCTAGTCTGACAGGTGTAGAGTCTGGCTGCTTCCCGGCTGCTGGGCTTGCCCGTGTCCACATGCTCTGCCAGCTCCCCGCTGGGGTGTGCGGGCTGTGCTGTCGCCCCTGGCTGTGTTGGTATGCCCCATGCTGGCCACCAGGTTGTGCCGGGACTGCTCCTCTGCTGGGCTTTGCGAAGGGAGACTGTCTACCGTGTGTGCTGGACCCTGCCTCAGCCGTGTATCTGCTGTGGTGGGAAGCAGCGTGGGCTTTTGTCTTTGGTTCCTGCAACAGCTGCTGCCTCTTGCGGCAGCTCCTTTGCACGTGCTCTTACCTCTGGTGGTGGACTTCCCTTGCTGGGGCCTGGCTAGCTCCCACTCTTGGCCACTCTCAGACATCGCATCCCCAGACCGAGCGGGGACCCTGCAATGTGCCATGACGCCCGCCCTTTTGGGTACACATAGTGTGCTTCCTCACTGTTGTAGCCAGAAGTGGCACTATGGCAGGTCCTGTCACAAAGTAGACACGCACATGCAAATGGTGGTATCCTCTGGGGAAGGACCCGGGAAGATGTAGCAGCCTGCCTCCCACTTTACGCTGTGCCCTGGGCCTTTCTTTGGCCTGCATAAGCAGCTGGAAGCTGAGCTGGGCTCTGATCCTCTGCTCTGGGACAGTGGCACTTGTGATAGAAGGGAGTGAGGCTGGGTTTAGGGGACAGTTCTACTTTGGAGCATAGCGGCTGACCACAGGTACAAAGCTGTGGGCCAGACACCCTTCCAGGTGGTGACTACCATCTTGGGGACATGTTGGCTCCTGTGCTGCCTGAAACGGGGCTCTCTGGGACAAGAGGTGGACCCTATAGCTGGGAGCGGGGCTGCTGGGGCTGGCAGCAGGGGTGGCTTCTGGCTGGTCTATCTGGCTTGTCAAGAGGCTGGAGGTGGTCAGGTGGACATTCACAGCACCAGGCCACCAGATATATGTGGGAATTTAGAAGGTGGTGAAGGTGATATCTCAACCTGTGGGGAAAAGATGGGTTATTCAATGCCTAGTGCTGGGACAACTGGCTAGTCATCACGGGAAAAAAATATCTTCACCAAAATAAATTCCAGAGAGATCCAGATGGATCAAAGATTTAAATGAAAAATGATGGAAACTATAAAAATACTGCAAAAAATGATTTAAAAATTTTGTAGTCTTGGAGGTGGTGAGAGTTTTGATCATGTTATAAAACCCTCAGACCATAAATAACATAATTGATTTATCCCAGATAAGAGCTAAACATTTATGCATGGCAGAAAATATCCCCATTAAAGTAAAAAGACAAATGATAAACAGAAAAAAATATTGACACATCTGTAAGATGGAATTAGCATGCAGTCATTAAAAAAAGGTATATTTATGTCTATGATCTGAGAATAGTATCATATGCATAATAATATATGCATCTTCTGTCACAGGCAAAAGGCTGCTATAAATCAGTAAGAAAGAAATCCAACAACTAAATTGGAAAATGGGCAATGGGTAGAAATCCTTCCCAATGCTTCTAAACACTTGAAAATATGCTTACTCTCATTACAGTAAGAGAAATGCAAACTAAAACACTGGTGAGATACTACTTTTCACCTATCAGATTGGCAAAATTCCAGACTTTGATAACCGCTGTATGAGTGAGCTACAGGGACAAGTTCTGTGGGGCATTTGGGCCCGTGTACCAGAATTACAAACGCACGTGCTCAGGCCCCACACACTCGCTTTAGAAGTTTCCTGTAGGACGCTCGCACACCTGCACGTGGTCACTCGATACAGAGGCTCATCGAAGCATCGTAAAGAGATGGAAGCAACTTAAACACTATCAACAGTAATATTAATTAAATAGGTTACATCACATCCCTAGGACTGAATCACTATGCAGTCATTAAAAAGAATAAGGTATATTTAGGTCAATGATATGGCGCAATCTTCAAAGTATATTGTTTCATGAGAAAGAGGAAGCTAGAGTGTGTGTATGTGTGTGTGTGCGCACGCGCGCACGTGTGTGTGTGTGTGTGTGAGTGTAAGCATAGGAATTCCTAGGAGAATACATGAAACATGGAAATTGGCAGGACAGTTAGGGCAGGGCCTGCCAGACCTGCAGACACTTTTGCGATTGACCTTAGGTTCTTACTTGTCCCCAACCATAAGCACTTACCTGGGCACTGCGGATGCCCCCATTTGGGTCCCCAAATCTGATGGCAGGAGGAGCAGAGCATCCCCTGCTGGCAGAAACTAGCAGGGCAGGACTTTGTGCCTTGGTCCAATTGACACACCCACTGAGTCATCAGTCCCCACTGTTCTGGGACTCACTGACACCCACTTCATAGGTGGACCGCATTGGTGGCGGCTCGTGCCCTGCGTGCGGTTGGAGCTCTTGTCACCAGCCATCTGTGTGCCTCCTCTCCCCAGGCAGAGCCTCAGTGGCCTCAGGTCTTCCCTCCCCCCCCTCTGCTTTCCTCACCCATTTCCTTGACTGAGAAGCAAGGGACCCTGTGTCCCACCACACTCTCCCTTAGCAGGAGAGGACGGTAACTAACAAGTGCTTTTCTTCTACCACATGATGCATATAAAATTCTGTATTTTCCTAAATTAACACCTGACAATGCTGCTGTAAATTGAATTGTGTCGCCCAAAGTCCATGCATTAGAAACTTAACCCCATGTGACTATGTTGAGAGGGTGGGAAATCCTATTATGGGAATTGAGGGTGTGGCCTTGAAGAGGTGATTAGATTGTGAGGACCCTGCCCTGGTGAATGAATTAACCCATTGATGGTTGAATGGCGGTCATGGGCGTGGTTCTGAGAGCTTTACAAGGAGGAGGAGTGAGGACTTAGCTCTCTCTTGCTTCTTCCTTTCTCACAATGTGATGCCCTGTGTCATTGAAGTCACCACCAACGAAGGCCCTCACCAGATGTGTTCCCTGGACTTCGGACTTCCCAGACTCTGAAACCATAAACAATAAATATTGTTTCTTTACAAATTACCCAGTTCCAGGTATTTTGTTATAAGAAACAGAAGTGGACTAATACAAGAGCCCAGGTCATTAAACAAAATGCCCCCAAGCCTTGCTGGCCTCCCTGAAACACAGCTGAATTACGTGTGCCCTCGGCAGCTGTGTAATCTCTGAAGGGCACAGCTGTGGGACGAAGTGGGCTGCGTCCACACATCTGGCCAGGCCTCTGGGCATTTGAGGCTCAGGGAGAGACTTCATGACCCCACAGCCCTCGACAGGGGCCGGAGGTGGGCATACCCAGATCACAGCGGCAGGCCGGCCCTTCAGCTTCTCCTGTCCTAGTCACCCGTGCCACCCTCTGCTGGGAGCCTGCAGCAGCAGAAGGGAGGCTCTTGTTCTTTCAAGAGTCAAGCCCTCCACAGCACCGAGCAACTCACCTGCCCTTGCATGGTGAGCGCTCATGTCTTCGTCATGCTGATGACTGTTCCCACTAAAGGCAGACAGAATTTCAGAGGTGGGTAAAAGTGACTGGCAAAGCCAGTGGGCAGATGGTTTGGAGCCTGCTCATCCTTTTCTCAAACTGTCATCAGCTGCACAGGCCTCCGCTGCCATCTCATTCTGTTATCACTGCTCTTCTGCATTTGTGTGCCTCTCTTCCCGTGGGTGTGGAGGGAGGGGGCTGAGCGAAGCCTGGGGAGGCCACATGTGTTCTTGTTGCCACATTTGGCTGGTGACACGGTCATGCACTGATTGGCAGGAGCTCAGAGCATGTGGAGAGGACAGGTTTCCCCAGCTCTGTGCACTCAGCATGAGCTTTTCACATCACCATGGGACTCAGCTTAACTTCCTGGGCCTGTGTGGGTGAAACAGAACACGTGTGGGGACAGAGCCTGCCTGAAGGGACTGCCCAGACGATTCTAATTCTGATAGTGATAACACCACCCTGAGCTCACTTCGTCCTTGCAGCAATCCTAGGAGGTGGGAACCAATATTATCCCCATTTTCCTGACGGGTAGACTGAGACATGAGAGTGGTGAGGCAGAGAGAAGGAAGCCAGGACCTGAGGACTTGTGGGGGGAGGGAGGGAAGCTGCCAAGAATCAGGTCCATTCATTTGATCCATCCCAGAAGCCCAGGCAGTTATAGGCAGTGGGCACTACAGGAGGCGGGGTGAGGTGGGGGTGGTGGAGGAGAAAACAGAAGGGTCAATCCACACTGTCAGGGAAGCCAGTGGGACCCCATGTTCCCCCGACTTCCCTCCCCAGACAAGCCTGGAGGTTTGTTTGGAGAAGCCGGGAGGGGTGGCTCTGGGTTCAGCAGCCCTGGGGCATCAAGAGGCAGGGGTGGGGTTCTGGACTGAAATGAGTCCCAGATATAAGAAGAAAGACTTCACACACACTGAAGAGGCCTCCCTACCCCCCCACCCCTACTCTATTCCCAGGAAGCTGGCAGCACAACCTACATGCCCTGGGCAGGGTGCATGTTCCTAGAAAAAGACCTAAAACTGCCTACATATGGAGGTCACCCTGAAAAGAAATCTGCTTCACCCACTAGTCCGCAGCCATGCCCCAGCTAATGACAAGTCTTCAAAGAGCTCTTCAGTGCTGCATTCCTGGATATGAACAGACCACCAAGGATCATTGAACAGTGAGAGAAGTTGCCTACATGGAGCAAAGCAAGCAACAAACAGAAAAGAGACACCCAGAGGAGCCAGAGACTCTAAGGGAGGAGAGGGCAAGTTCAAAACAAGGCACCTGTCACTCATGGTCTCAAGGACACCAGAGAGGATACTGCCTCCCAGAAACAAGAGCAACATTCTGCAGGGAGGAGATAGAAGGCAGAGTTAAAGAAACTTCTAGAAAAAAAACAAAGAGATTGACAGTAAGAGATAAAAGACAACTCGAGGGTCAATCCAGATGACTCAGTGTCCTACTAATCAGAGTCATGAAAGAAGAGAAAACAGAAAACAAGGAGAAGACATTTCCACAGAAATAATACAAGAAAACTACAAACTGAAGTATGGGAGCCTCCAAATGAAAGAGACTGTTAAGCACCAGCATGATCAGTGTGTGTGAACATGAAATCTGAAAGCATTAGGATGAAGAGAAATCCCTCCAAGCTGGAGGCTGGAGGGGAGAGGTACAACACACACACAGGTTTAAGGATCAGAATGACATTGGACTTCACAACAGGAGCACAGAAGGATAGAAGACAATGGATTAGTGCCTTTGAAATTTTGATGGAACACTATTTTTGACCTACATTTCTATATCTGGCCAAGTTATCTTTCAAGGGTTAAGGAGTATAGGTGTATTTCCAGGCATGCAACATCTTTTAAACATCTCCCTTCTGTGTATCCTTTCCCAGGAGATATCAGAGGATGTGCTCCAACAAAACAAGCAAGTAAACCGAGGAAAAGGAGGACCTACCTGGCTCAACAGTGAGGCCAAGGGAAGCCACGAGGAGAAAGTCTGTAGCAACTGAACAGGGAGTCCCTCCCTGGGAGGGAGGCCTGCAGGGAAGGGGACAGCTAGACCACTTGACGTGTTAGGGCATTTGAAACAGTCATTGACAGGTGTTTGACAGAACTATGAAAGCATTTGGGGGGGTCGGGAGTTAATCATCAGGACACTGAAAACTAAGTGAATGATAAAGGAAGCACTTACCTCTGGCACAGGGGGCGGGAGTGGATTATGGGCAAGGAACTTATTCATCACACACTCCTTGGCTCTGCAGTGAACAAGGCCTCATAGCCCTGTGATGTAAACACTGACTGCTCATTTAACTGAAAATTATAGTATGAAGACATGCTAGGCTGATGGCTGAAGGAGGAAAGTGGGAACACATACACTACAGGTTCAAATCCTCCAGTATTATAATAGAAAGTCAACAAATAATGCCAAAATATAATCAATAAAAAATAGATTAAAAATAGTCACTGTATTAGTCCATTTTTGTTGCTTATAACACAGTACCTGAAACTGGGTGATTAATAAAGAAAAAACAAAATTTATTGCTTACAGTTTTGAGGCTGGGAACTCCAAAGTCCCTCTGGTGGTGGCAAGAGTGACCCAGGGGTCTCACATTGCAAGGTGGTGGAAGCAGAGAGAGCAGAGACAGCAAGAGAGACTCTCCTCTTAAAGCCCTCAGAACCACACCCCTGACCACCATTTTTAACCCATTCACTACTTCAGAGTCCTACAATCCAATCACCTCTTCAAGGCTCCACCTTTCAACTAATGTAATAGGATCTCCCACCCTCTTAACAGTCACAGTGGGGGCTAAGTTTCTAATACGTAAAACGTGGGGAATACAATTCAAGCTTCCATGAGTTTGGGAGGGACATAATTCAATCTACTACAGTCATATATCCTTTTTTTTTTTCCCTAGAAGCAAATAATAAAATGAAAGTGGTGGTTGGGGAATACAATTCAAGCTTCCATGAGTTTGGGAGGGACATAATTCAATCTACTACAGTCACATATCCTTTTTTTTTTTCCCTAGAAGCAAATAATAAAATGAAAGTGGTGGCCCCTGGGGAGAGGGACTGTGGAGTGAGAGAGACGGGCAGAGAAGGGCTGTGAGCCTGAACTACTGGGACTGGACACTCGTGGGTGGATCACTCTTCTAAAATAAAAAGTGACCTGGAAGAGGAAGAGGAAGCTCGCGCCACTTGCTCACTGTTGCTGCCAGGATGTTGGAGAAAGGGATGTGGGTGCAAGCCTGGGGAGTGGGCAGCAGCAGGGGTCCAGGACACTCTGGGGAATTGGGGTATTTAACAAATGGAAGAAGCCTCTGTCCAGTGAGTGCCCTGGAGGCAGAAATCTCAGGTCTGAGAAGCCAGTGGGAGCCTTTCTCTCGTGCAGGAATTCTTATCAAATTATAACAGTTGGGTTTTTGGTAGGAAATGGTCTCCGAAAGAATACCAGCCTCTAGTGCTTGGGTGCACAGAAGAAATCGTGAGTGGGCTAGGAGAGTGCATGTCCTCTGGCAGCCTGGAGAAAGTAAGAGGTGGCATGACCCTTTGTGGTGGGATTAGGAGGGTGGAGAGGAGAGGGGGTTATGTGAGGGCCTCCCCCTCCTTTAGGAAATGAGACTGAGCAAAAGTAGGGGAGGGGCAAGGTCAAGTTTGCATCACAGGCCAGGGGAGCTATGAGGTTGCCTGGTTTCTGTGGCTATCTGGTCCCCGATGGCCCTGCTCTTTCCTCTGTCTGGGCCCCTGTCTGGTCTGCAAGGGAGGGAGAAATTGAGGACCAGAGAGGTGGGGAGTAGAAAGGAGGGTAGACTTCTGGAAGCAGCTGTGGGGGAGGCTGAGACCCAGCCCTGACTCAGCAGAGGCAGGAGGCAGAGATGAGCTGGGTGGTGTATTAGTTATCTATGCTGTGTAACAAATGACCCCAAAACTTTACAGCTTACAACAGACATGTATATCTCACACAGTTTCTGAGGATCAGAAATCTGGGAGTAGCTCAGCTGGTTGTTCTGAGTTTCAGGGGCTCTCGACAGGATGTAGTCACAGTGCTGATGGGGCTGCAGTCTCTGCAGATGTGACTGGGGCTGGAGGACCTGTTTTCAAGCCACTCACATGGCTATTAGCCGGAGGCCTCAATTCCTCACCACATGGGCATCTCCAAATGGCTGCTCACAACCTGGCTTCTCCCACAGCAAGTGATCACAGAGAGAGAGACAGAGACAGAGACAGAGAATGCAAACAAGAAGGCAGCTGCAGAACCTTGGGTAACCTGACCACGGAAGGGGCATCATCGCCTCTGCCACGGACCCGGTGCAGCAGGGAGGATCCTACACAGGGCGTGAGGGTGCGGCAGGCGCATGGGGCCCTCTTGGAGGCTGGCTTCAACAGGCAGTCAGGAGACTCAGCAGTTGGCACCTGCTGTGTGAGAGACTCTGTGCTCGGGGCTGCTGCTGAGAGGCCTTGAAGAGACACCTGCTGCTCAGGAACGTGGGCGTCTAGCACTGTCTGCACCTGCTCCCTGCCCTGATTTTAGTGATAAAATTGTGGGCTCATGTCTTTTTCTGCCTCTTCAGCCTTGTTACCACATTCTCATTTTCTTTATTAAAGTCTCATGACATCTCTTAGCTGTAAGTTGGGCATGTCTGACAGATGCTGTTTGTTGAATGAGAAAACTGAAGTCACAGAGGTAGTCCTCTGGCAATGAGCCCACGGACGGGAGAGCCAGGAAGAGAGCTGGAGGTTGTGGGATTCCTAGACGCCATCTCTGGTGGTGGCTTTCCTGTTCGGTCTTGCACTTCACAGATGTCCCTGTTCTAGGAGCTATGGACACACCATGAACAGAAAAGCCCCAGCCCTTTCCCTGGGGAGCTTACGGTCCAGGAGAGGGGACAGGCATTAGTCCAAGTATCTCAGAGATGAATACAGAGTTACAAATGAAGACCTCTGATAAGAAAGTGCAGGGTGAGATGAGATCAGAGGGAGCCTGACGTGGCTCAGGGCCAGGGGCACCCCCAGGGGGCAGGGCAGGCAGCGGTGGGTATTTCCTGTTGTCACTAGGATTAGAGAACAAAGAGGCCCAAACCTCTCATTTATCTTCAGGCTAACATTAGCTTGAGAGACATTTGAATAATTTATTTTCTCACAAATGTTGTTAATACTTAAGGGTAAAGAGTAAAAGATTGAGCCCCCAATTATAAAATAAAGACAACTTTCAGTGATGTATTTCTGCACCAGGCAAGGTGTCTTCTTATGGGAACAGCAGAATCACCCAGAAACAAGTGTCTAATTATAGCAGTGCCATCTGCGGCACTAAAATAAGGATAATTATCAACACTATCTTTCAGGTTTTTCACTAAGTCAGAACAATCTGCTAAAAATAATTTGTACTGTATCTGCAACGCCCTCAAACAATGTGTGTTTTCCTGTCACCATGGCGGGCTGGCTCCCCATGGCCTGGAGGCCAAAGGGGAGCACTGAGCCCCACTGTCTGTCGTGTCCTTTCGTTAGCTGGTTTTCATCCAGAGCTTGTGACTGGGGCAGTGGAAGACGGGGTGGAAGGGAAACTAAGACTGATTTCAGCCAGCAGTGGAGGGCCACACAGACAGTGTGTGGGCAGCAGGTCTTGAGTGAAGAAAGCTGGGTGCATTTCCCAAGAGCCTTCCAGGGACTCAGTTTCTGGAATCCTCCTGGTCCAGGAGGCTGAGTCATGCTCCTGCTGCCCCTAGGATAAGGTGGCACATAAGCCAGACACGAATTCACTTATGTCCCATGGGAAGGTTCCCTTCTAGACAGGAATACTCAGGTCCCCCCATCCAGGGCACTCTTTCCTGAGGTCAGAATTGCAGTGAAGTCTGCAGGGTCACAAAGAGGCCCAGTGAGTGTGGGAAGTGAGCTCAGAAAGGCTGGTGGAGAGACCATTACGTTTCACCCTGGTCATAGGGCCACTGTCACCCTGTAAAGAAACTTTATATGAATTAGAACAAAGGGGACCTGACCTAACCTAGTGCAGGGCATGCACTAGACTTCAAAACCTGCTTACCTCCTGGGCTGGGGGAGTTTCAGGAGTGTGGAACCTGCACAACTGTCCACGGAGCCCTGTGGTTGCCACAGGCAGCAGAATTCACTTATACCCCACAGCACCAAGGATCTCGTCCCAAAGCCAGAAGGGCCCCTGCCTCAGAGGGACTCTTTCCCCAAACAGAGCAGGATGGACACATTCAATGCTGCCCCTTGGATTTCCTTAGGGTATGGTCAATGGTGGATTTATACTGATTAGTAAATTTTTAGGTTAATGATTTCAAATTGTCCCCTGGTGTATTAGTCCCTTTCTGTTGCTTGTAACATAAATACCTGAAACTGGGTAATTGGTAAGAAAACAAAATTTATTGTTTACAGTTTCAGAGGCTGGGAAGTCCAAAGTATAGGAAACACATCTGGTGAGGGTCTTCTTTGGCAGTGGGTCTCACATGGCAGAATGGCAGAGCAGATGGAGAGAGAGACTCTCATGTGCTCTCCTTTTAAAGCCCTCAGAACCACTCCCATGAACTAAGCCATGGTCCTTACAATCTAATCACCTCTTTGAGGCCACACCTTTTAATTACCATAGTAGGATTTCCCAGTCTCCACAGTCACAGTGGGGATTGAGCTTCAATGACTTTGGGGACCATTCAATCCACTGCACCTGGGGCTCCCGGGGGTTTCCCTTGGAGGAGCTCAGGCTGACTGGGATGGGGGCAGGGTGAGCAAAGAGAGTTCTGGAACCCCCACCTCTGCTTTCACTGGGAAGAGAGCTCTTTTTTTCCCTGCCTCACTTGTTGGACTACTATGTAAGAATTACTTTGGAAAAAAGATTCCACAGGAAAACTGTCCATAAATGGCATCACCCAAAATGTTCATCATATAGGGACTGCAATAGCGTCCAGAGAAAAGAAACATGAAGTGCAAGGTGGCAGCATCTGCACCTCTCTCTGGGAACAGGAGCTAGTTTATTCAGAAACACCCTCCTGCTGAAACAGAAAATGTTGGAAACATATTAAAAATATTATCTTAAAAGCTCCAAAGAACTGGCAAGATAACGGAGAACTGCCAGGCCAACTTCTGGAGAAAGCATGCATTAAGAGAGGTAGCAAAACTGGGGCCTTTGAAGCCCCTTTGGCCTTAAGAGACAGAGTCATTTAAGTCCCTTAAGGGACAGGGCTCAGCTCATTTTGTCACCACATGATGCCCTGCATTGCTGTGGAGCGTCACCTCTAAGAAGAAGGCCCTCACCAGATGCATTCCCTGGAACATGGACTTCCCAGCCTCCAAAACTGTAAGAAATAAATTTTATTTCTTTATAAATTACTCAGTTTCAGGTATTCTGATATAAGCAACAGAAACAGACTAATACATCACCTTTATTTGGAGTGATACCCATCATGTCCTAGACAATTGGGTCCCAAACAACACCATAAATGGGGCCCCTGAATCTTTGTAGGGTTCATCTCCCACCCTCCAGAGAGCATGTGTCTTCCCTGGCATTAGGGGGGCCTTCTACCTCCTGCTCTTCAGGTCTGGTGACCATGGTATCACCAATGCAGTGGACCAATGTGCTGCTCTGCAGGAGACCAGGAGATCAACATAGCTCTGGGACAAAACTCTGAAGTTTGCTTCTATACACTAAATGTGAGTTCAAGCTGTTGCTGCTGCTCCTTCTGATGGGTTTAGAAAAGACGGCATGCACCAGATCAATAGCTACATACCACGGACCCAAGTCTGTATTAATTAACTCTGTGTTATTAAGGTCCATGTTAATAAAGAAGCTCAGTTTTGTCACAGCAGCTGCAATTGGGCTTCTGCATGGTAAAGTTTGTGGTAAGACACTGTCATCAACCGTGATCTGTGCGGTCTTTGCAGGGGAGATATTAGTGATTTGAATTCTAGTGAATGAAATTAAATACTAGTAAACTGAATGGGGGTCAGATGGGAGCCGCCATCTTGGCACACTTAACGTCTTTGGGTAGCACTACTCTCTGATAGTCCTCCTCCCTGCCATCTCCCAGATGTGATGTCATGTTTTAGTTGCTGTCTTGGCTACGGGGGACATGCAGGGTTTCCATCTGGCCTTCCCCACTAGCCCCCACTCTCCAGGTCAAGGAACCAATCTGTGGGTTCTGCCAACTGCCAAGTAAGTCCACTCCAATAAAACATTCATGAACGCAGGACGTGACCTCTGGGTGGTTCCGTGGGCCCAGTGGACACACTGTGAGATGGATCTGGGCCAGGAACCCATTTGTCACCTGACTTCCCAGCAGGAGGGATGATGGCACTTTGAATATCAATATCAGAGCAGACTGTTTCCATGTGCCCTTGAGAACCTGGCTAATTCCGTTTTCTACAGTGTGGTCACCCAAGTAAAGTACCACAGGTCCTTTTGGAGAAGGATTGGAGGGGTCGCCGTGTACACACTCACTGTGGTGTCGTGGCGTCCATCCTCCTCCCAGCCCCTGCTTTAGTTGACAGATCCCGGGTCTGAAAACTGGCTTAGGACTGGAAAATGGACAAAGGACCATGACTTTCCATAGCCTTCCATGAATCCATCTTTTCCTTTTTGAGTTATAATCTATGTAACATAAAATTCAGCATTGTAAAGTGTACAATCCAGTGGTTTTTCATGTACTCACAAGGTTATACAATCTTTGCCACTATCTAATTCCGGAACATTTCCTTCATCCCCAAAGGAAACCCTGAACCTATTAGCAGTCAGGCTCAACTTACCCCTTCATCATTCCTGGCAACCATTAATCTATTTCTGTCTGTATGGATTTGTCAGAATACCGGACATTTCATACATATGGAATCACGCATGATGTATTTGTGTGTGTCTGGCTTCTTTCACTTAGCATGATATTTCAAGATCCATCTATGCTGTAGAATGTGTCAGTATATCATTTCTTTTTTTTAATTCAAAAAAAATTTTTATTAGCATAGTCATTATTACAAATCATACTTATTCTTTATGACCCTTATCCAATCTCTCTCCCTGCTCTAATAACCATAGATTTCTTTTCTCCTTCTGATAGATTAACTGTTTCTCTGTTGATTTGTTGCCTAGATGATCTGTCCAGTGCTGAGAGAGGTGTATTTAGGTCCCCAGGTCCACCAATATTATTGTATAGCAGATGCTTCTTCTATCACTCTGGAGTGTGCTTTGTGGAGAGAGAGGACCTCTTCTTTTTTTTGGTCTCCGCTGGTGAAATGGCATTTTTGGTGTGCGCTTTGCCTAGTTATGGATGGGTTCGGCTTCCCCACCTCCTGTCTCAGGACCCCCGTGGGGCCCCAGAGCAGCAGCAGTGTGCCTCGTTGCACCTGGGTTCAGCTTCCCCCTCTGGGGTGGCAGCGTCAGCAGCATGACTCTACATCATTTCTTTATATGGCTGAATAATTTTTCGTATATGGATATGCTAGATTTTGTTTATCCATTCACCCACTGATGGCCATTTGGGTGTGAATCCATTTTTGACCCTTTAAATTATGTATATTAAGCAGTAACCTAGATGATCACCCACCTATTTTGCCCAAGGAACATCTTGTTCTGTTGGCTGTGTCCATTCCATGTAGCTCTGAAAAATGAGACACTTGCCCCTTCCCCCTTATTCTGACCCTACAGCCCATGATATAAATGACACCACCTTGAAAAGCAGGTGCTACAGTTCAGTGCTACTGCCTGGCTCTTGCTAGTCAAGATTCCATCATTCCCATCGCTCTTGGGGATCCCTGCTCTGGCCTGTCAAGGAAGCTGGACTGAGCTTCTTAGCCATGCAAGTGCTCCCCTCACCAGCAGTGCCCTATCACTGAGCTACGTGTCCTCCAGCTTACCAAAGAGCATGGTCAGATGGTGGGTTTTCCAGTCTTCTAGGGCAGGCCAATTTCCTGTAGCCATTTCTCTGAGCCTTTTGATCTCTTCCTCCACAATCTGCCTTGGAAGTCTGGCATCACTTCTCTGTTTCTTTTCTCTTTAAAAAGTGGGCCATTGCTTTTCTCTAAGCCTCTAAGAGCCAGCCCAGAAGCATTTTGGAGCCATCCTAGGGTGCTTTATAGGACACTAAATTCTGTGTTATGGATGAATGTCCTCATAGCAACAAACTCTCTATGTGGCTTACTCTTCTGTTGCCCTTGACCCAGCATGCTCAGGGCCAACTCCCAGCTGTATGCTCATCCCTGCTGGTTGCTTGAGCTGGGCTCTGTAGCTCTTTTAGTATGTAATCCCTTTCCTTCCTGAGAAGGCCCAGCAAATGTCAGGGTCCAGCTAGGGAGGATTGGGGCCCTGATACTGGGATAGGGATATTTGGACTCAAGAACCCTGAGCCCCTAGATCCCCCTGCAAGCCTCTGGGGCTTCCTAGGGTTTCACACCCACTTGTTGGAAGATAGAGCCCTTATCCATTGCTTGAAGACTATGCAGAGCCTTCAAACACAGCAAATGCCTTTTAGAACCATGCTGGCTCTCATCAAGGGTTAGCCCCAGCTCTGCTCCTGGCCACCAGACCAATAACTAGTGCCTGGGGGCAGGAAGCACAAACCAACTGGGCTATCTCAGCAGAATGGGCCTTTACTAGAAGGGCATTGGGTGGCCAGGCTGCAGATCCAAGCTTGGAGAATGGCCAGGAACCAAGTGAGCTTTGGAGCAGGAACCGTGTTCAAGGCCATGCCACCAGAGTGAGCCAATTAGGCTGCTGCAGTCTAACTTCTGGCGTGGCTGACTTCCATCTCTGTATATGGATTCTAGCCACTGCTTCATGACCACAACTCTCACCATGAGTCCAGTCACCACACAGGAACATCCTGAAGCCCATGCCTAGGTCACTGGCCTGGGCCCTGCCAGGGTGAGTGGAAAGGTAAGAAAGAATTGTCTTAGTACTTTGGCTTCAGAAATTATCTCCCACCAAACTCCCACCATGGGGGAATATGGCCATGACTACACTACTGCATCTACCCAGAACCAATACTAAAACACCCTGCTCAAGAATCAATGTACAACACATCTACAGGAGGAAGTCTCTCTCCTCAAAGCCCACTGCAGAGTAATACAAGAAGCAACTGCTCTACCAGATGACCATACATCAACATGGAGATACTAGAAATACAGTCTCTCTCCTCAAAGCCCACTGCAGAGTAATACAAGAAGCAACTGCTCTACCAGATGACCAGACATCAACATGGAGATACTAGAAATACAAAACAAACAAACAAACAAACAAACAAAGAAAATATGACACCACCAAAGAAACACAATAATTCTCAAATACTAGATCCCATAGATCAAGAAATCCTTGAAATGACTGAAAAGGAATTTCAGGAAACAATCTTAAGGAAACTCAATGAGATACAAGAAGACTCAGTTAGATGACACAACTGAGTCAAGCTATCCAGAAATGAGAAAAACTACTCAGGATATGAAGGAGGAAATTGCAAAGAGATTAATACCTTAAAAAAGAATGTAGCAGAACTCCTGGAACTGAAGGATCCTTTCAATGAAATAAAAAACACATCTGAGAATTTAAGCAGCAGGCTAGACTTAGCAGAAGAAATAATTTCTGATCTTGAGGATAGTCTTTTCAAAGTAACACAGGCAGACAAAAAAAAAAGAAAAGAAAAAAGAAAAAAGAATAAAAACAAATGAGGAAAATCTAAGAGAGCTAGCAGACAACAGTAAGTGCACAAACATACTAATCCTAACACGGGTGTTACAGAAGGGAAGAGGAAAGGAAAAGGCATTGAAAACATATTCAATGAAATAATAGTGGAAAACTTCCCAGGTATAGGGAGAGACATGGACATTCAGATCCAGGAGATTCATTTGAAAAAGGTCCTCTCCAATACTCATTATAGTCAAACTAGCAAAACTCAAAGACAGAAATAATACTAAAAACAGTCAGAGAAAAGTATCAAGTCACCTGTAAGGGAGTCCCCATCAGACTAACAGCAAACTTCTCAACATAAACTCTACAGGCCAGAAGAGAATGGGATGATATATTCAAAATACCAATAAAAAAAACCCCTGCCAGACAAGAATACTATACCCAGCAAGGCTATCATTCAAAAATGAAGGAAAAATTGTGTATTTCCCAGACAAACAAAAACTGTGGGAGTTCACCACCACATGACCAGTCCTATAAGAAATCATCAAGGGAGTCCCACAGTTGGAATCCAAAGAACAATAATCACTACCATGAATAGACAAGAAAGAACAAAACCCACTGTTAGAACAAAAATGCAAATGAGAAAGAGAAAGAAACTATATTTTACCATCTCAAAAAACCAACAAACACAGAAGACAAACAACAAAGGGGAAGAATAGGACAAAAGATATTTAAAACATCCACGCAAAAATTGATAAAATGTCAGGAGTAAGACAATACTTTTTGATACTAACCTTAAATGGATTAAATTCCTCACTCAAAAGACATAGAATGACTGACTGAATTAAAAAGTTGGACTCAACTATATGCTGTCTTCAAGAGGTTTTACCTCACCTGTAAAAACACACAGAGACTAATAATGAAGGGATGGAAAAAGATATACCATGCAAATGGTAACCAAAAACTAACAGGAGTAGTTATTCTTATATTGGATAAAATAGACTTTAAACCAAAAACCATAAAAAGAGACAAAGAAAGCCACTATGTAATGTTAAAGGGATCTATCCAGCAAGAAGACTTAACAATCATAAATATTTGTGCACCCAATACTGGAGCACCCAGATATTTAAAGCAAACACTATTAGGCATAAAGAAAGAGATAGATCCAATACAATAATAGTCAGGAACTTGAAAACCTCCCTCTCAGCACTGGACAGATCATCTAGGTAACAAATCAACAGAGAAACACAGGATTTAAACTACACTTTAGGCCAATTTGACCTGGCAGATTTCTACAGAACATTTCATCCAACAACTACAGAACATACATTCCTCTCATCAGCACATGCAACATTCTCCAGGATATATCACATGTTAGGTCACAAATCAAGTGTCAACAAATTTTAAAAAACTGAAATCATTTCAAGTATGTTTTCGCACCACAGTGGATTATAATTAGAAATCAATGATGAGTAAAACTCTGGAAACTATACAAATATGTGCAAATTAAACAACATAGTCCTGAACAACATATGGGTCCGAGAAGAAATTAAACAGGAGATCAAAAAATTTCTCAAAACCAATGAAAATAAACACACTTCATACCAAAACCTGTGGGACATTACAAAAGTAGTACTAAGAGGCAAGTTTACTGTAAGAAATGCTTACGTCAGAAGAATAGAAAGATTTCAGATATACAGCCTAATGCAATACTTTAAAGAAGTAGAAAAACAAGAACAATCCTATCCCCAAATTAGTAGATGGAAAGAAATAATTAAGAGCAGGGCAGAACCAAATGAAATAGAGACCCCAAAATTGATACAAAAGATCAATAAAACAAAAAGTTGGGTTTTTTAAGAATATAAACAAAATAGATAAACCAATAGCTAGGCTAACTAAAAAAAGAAGAGAGAAGACCAGATAACAAAAATCAGAAATGAAATAGGAGACATTACAACTGATATTACAGAAATGCAAAGAATCATTAAAGGCTATTATAAACAACTATACACCAACAAATTTGAAAACCTGGAGGAGATGTATAAATTTCTGGACACATGCAAACTATGAAGTCTGAACCAAGAAGAAATAGACAACCTGAACAGACCAATAACAAGCAATGAGATTGAAGCAGTAATCAGCACTCTCGCAACAAAGAAAAGCCCATGACTGGATGGTTTTACTGCTGAATTCTACCGAACATTTAAAGAGGAATTCAAACCAATTCTCTTCAAACTATTCCAAAAAACTGAAAGAGAGTCCATTCACCCAAACTCATTCTGAGGCCAGTATCATCCCAATACCAAAATCGGACAAAGACACAACAAAAAAAGAAAACTAAAGGCCAATATCCTTGATGAACATTGATGGAAAAAACCCTCAACAAAATATTAGCAAATGGAATACAGCAACACATCAAAAAAAAAAATCATACACCATGTTCAAGTGAGATTCATCCCAGGGATGCAAGGATGGTTCAATGTACACAAATCAATAAACATGATAAACCACATTAACAAAATCAGAGACAAAAACCATATGATTATCTCAATAGATGCAGAAAAAGCATTTCACAAAATTCAACATCCTTCATGGTAAAGACTCTCAACAAATTAGGTAAAGAGTAAAAGTATCTCAACACAATAAAAGCCATTTATGACAAACCCACTGCCAATATCATCCTGAATGGGGAAGTTCTGAAGTCTTTTCCCTGAAGGATAGGAACAAGACAAGGATGCCCAGTCTCACCACTCATATTTAACATAGTATTGGAAGTACTAGCCAGAGCAATCAGGCAAGAGAGAAAAATAAAGGGCATCCAGATTGGAAAAGATGAAATCAGTCTGTCCCTGTTTGCAGATGGCAGTATCCTATAAATAGAAAAACCTAAAGAGTCTACCAAAAAACTTGTATAGCTGATAAATGATTTCAGTAAAGCTGCAGGATACAAAATCAACATACAAAAATCAGTAGCATTTGCACATTCCAAAGTCAGGAAAGCAAGCCCATTTACAATAGTCACCAAAACAAAACAAAACCAAAAAAACCAAAAACCTGGGAATCAATTTAACCAAGGAGGTGAAAGATCTCTACAAGGAGAACTACAAATCACTACTGAAAGAAATTTAAGAGGACACAAAAAGATGGAAAGACATCCCATGCTCTTGAATTGGAAGGATCAACATTGTCCATGCCACCCAAAGTTGTCTACAGATTCATTCAATGCAATTCCATGAAAATACCAATGACATTCTTCACAGAAATAGAAAAAATAATCCTCATATTCCTATGGAACAACAAAAGTCCCCAAATAGTCAAAAAATCTTGAGCAAAATAAATAAATAAATAAATAAATAAAGCCAAAGGTATTACACTACCTGACTTCAAATTATGCTATAAAGCTGTAGTCACCCAAACAGCATGTTACTGGCATAAAAACAGAGACTCGGACCTAGTGGAACAAAACAGAGAATCCAGAAATCAATCCACATACTTACAGCCAACTGACCTTTGACAAAGGTGTCAAAAACACACATTGGGGAAAGGACAGCCTCTTCAATAAATGTTGCTGGGAAAACTGGACATTCATATACAGAAGAATGAAACTAGACCTGTACCTCTTGCCGTATACCAAAATCAATTCAAAATGGATTAAAGACTTAAATATGAGACCCAAAACTACAAAACTCCTAAAAGAAAACATAGGGGAAACACTTCAGAAAGTAGGACTGGGCAAAGGCTTTATAAATATGACCCCAAAAGCACAGGCAACAAAAGGAAAAAATAAACAAATGGGATTATATCAAACCAAAAAGCTTCCACAGAGCAAAAGAAACTATTAACAGAGTGAAAAGACAACCAACAGGGTGGGAGAAAATATTTGCCAACTATGCATCCAACAAGGGATTAATATCCAGAATATGGAAAGAACTCGAACAACTTAACAGTAAAAAAACAAATAACCTGATTTTAAAAAGGACAAAAGAGCTGAATAGGCATTTCTCAAAGAGAAACATACAAATGGCCAACAGTCACATGAAAAAATGCTCAACATCGCTAATCATCAGGGAAATGCAAATAAAAACCACACAGACATCATGTCACCCCAGTTAGACTAGCTATTATCAAAAAGACAAAATAAAATACTGGTGAGGATGTGGAGAAAGAAGAACCCTCTCACACTGTTGGTGGGACTGTAAATTAGTACAGCCATTATGGAAAACAGTATGGAGATTCCTTAAACAACTACAGATAGAAATGCCATGTGATCCAGCAATTCCACTACTAGGTATATAACCCAAGGAATGGAAATCATCATGTCAAAGGGATACCTGCACTCCCATGTTCTTTGCAGCTCTAGTTACAGTAGCCAAAATATAGAACCAACCTGAGTGTCCATTGACAGACAACTGGATAAAGAAAATGTAGTACATATACACCATGGAATACGACTCTGCCATAAAAAAGAATGAAAGTCTGCCATTTGCAGTAACATGGATGAACTTAGAAGAAAATCATGTTTAATGAAATAAGCCAGGCACAGAAAGAGAAATAGTACATGTCCTGACTCATAAGTGGGAGCTAAAAAAAAAAAAAAAAGAAAAAAAAAAAAAAAAAGAAAAAAAAAAAAAAAAAGAAAAAAAAAAAAAAAAAGAAAAAAAAAAAAAAAAAGAAAAAAAAAAAAAAAAAGAAAAAAAAAAAAAAAAAGAAAAAAAAAAAAAAAAAGAAAAAAAAAAAAAAAAAGAAAAAAAAAAAAAAAAAGAAAAAAAAAAAAAAAAAGAAAAAAAAAAAAAAAAAGAAAAAAAAAAAAAAAAAGAAAAAAAAAAAAAAAAAGAAAAAAAAAAAAAAAAAGAAAAAAAAAAAAAAAAAGAAAAAAAAAAAAAAAAAGAAAAAAAAAAAAAAAAAGAAAAAAAAAAAAAAAAAGAAAAAAAAAAAAAAAAAGAAAAAAAAAAAAAAAAAGAAAAAAAAAAAAAAAAAGAAAAAAAAAAAAAAAAAGAAAAAAAAAAAAAAAAAGAAAAAAAAAAAAAAAAAGTAAATAAAAAAATAAAGAAACATACAACAATCATGATAATTCATTGAACTTTCCAAAGGAAAGACCAGAACTGAGGCTACCAGAGATGGAAAAGCGGGAGGGGGAAGGGGAATTAGTGAGAAATTGGTAAAGGGCCACAGAAAACGATTACATTGTATAGTGCTGAATATACTAATTATCCTGATTGAGCATCACGTATTGGAAACAGGTATTGATATTCAACAGTGGACCCCACAGAAATGTACTATCAGTTATGTTTAAATTAAAAAAAGAATAAGAAAGAAAACGGGGATGAGAGTATAGGTTCTTGGACTCCCTCCATAGCATCAGTTTCCCTCCCCAAAGCACTGAGATTTTAAATACAATGTCCACTCCTTCTAGAACTTTGTAGATAATAATAATAAACTTTAAACCCTTAACTGCATTGACTAATCCCAGCAGCCTATTCTGCAGTTGAGAACACTGAGCTTGCCCAGGACCAGTGGGACTTGACACAACCTTGTGCCATGGTCTGCTCTAAAGAGCAGCCACAGTCAGGCTCCTTTACAGAATTGCCTGTCAGTGCCCGGTGTCCCCTAGACTGTTGCCATAACTAAGAGGACTGATGGTGGCACCACCAGGCTGACAGAAGGACGACCAGTGGCCAGATGGCTGCCTGATGCCAGTTCTGTGGGAGCCATAAATGTGCAACCACCATCTGCTTATCTAGTGACCTTGTTTTGGGCACCTGCTAAGGCAGCAGTGAGAGGGAACAGGAGGTGTAGGAGCAGGCAGGGAAGGTGGAGACAGAGGGCCGAGGCCTCCAGGAGGCAGGAAAGGCCAGCGCAGGAGCTAGGGGCACTGGGGGAAGAAAGACAGAACTGGGCCCGGCATGGCCACAGCAGCTGTGGTGTCTCCAGGCCAAGTGGACAGGCTTGTCCCACTCTCTGTCACCTCTCTCTGAGCCTCTTGGCATGTGGCAGATGCGAGCCCCACAGAGGCTGTTGGGCTCACAAACGTTCTCAGGGGCCCAGAGGACAGCGACACGGCAGAAGCAGGAGTGTGTTCCTTCTGTCCGAAGTACAGCGCTCTGCGAAGACCGTGCTGTGTTGTGGGGTGAGAGGGAACAGGAGGTGTAGGAGCAGGCAGGGAAGGTGGAGACAGAGGGCCGAGGCCTCCAGGAGGCAGGAAAGGCCAGCGCAGGAGCTAGGGGCACTGGGGGAAGAAAGACAGAACTGGGCCCGGCATGGCCACAGCAGCTGTGGTGTCTCCAGGCCAAGTGGACAGGCTTGTCCCACTCTCTGTCACCTCCCTCTGAGCCTCTTGGCATGTGGCAGATGCGAGCCCCACAGAGGCTGTTGGGCTCACAAACGTTCTCAGGGGCCCAGAGGACAGCGACACGGCAGAAGCAGGAGTGTGTTCCTTCTGTCTGAAGTACAGCGCTCTGCGAAGACCGTGCTGTGTTGTGGGGTGCTGGTGATGATGGTGACGGTGACATCACATCCTCCCTGACACCCACCTGTCAGCCCACACTTGAGGCGTTAACTACACCAGCTTTACACTTGGCTCCACAGCCTTTTGCTCCCTGGGAGGGGGACTGACCTCAGTATGGCTGGGCTTGGGGTCTTTCATGAAGATGTGTTTCGCTGGGGAAGACGGCAACACGTGGGTCTGCGGAGGAGAAGAAAGGACAGCAGGCTGCGGAAAGTTGGGCATGGTGGCAGTCATCCAGGGCTGGAGGTAAAGGGCGACTGGAAACAGTCTTCCCCCTCCTTAGCCTCACCTGCCGCTGGTCTTCAAACCACATGTGACCTCCTTCCTTCCAAAGTGCACTTGCAGGGAGGGAGAGAGAATATATTAAGAACGATCAGTCCCTCACACCCTGGTGAGAATAAGATCTCCATAGTTGGGCATGGTGGCAGTCATCCAGGGCTGGAGGTAAAGGGCGACTGGAAACAGTCTTCCCCCTCCTTAGCCTCACCTGCCGCTGGTCTTCAAACCACATGCGACCTCCTTCCTTCCAAAGTGCACTTGCAGGGAGGGAGAGAGAATATATTAAGAACGATCAGTCCCTCACACCCTGGTGAGAATAAGATCTCCATACCGTTCACCTATGACCAGGTAGTGAGGTTGTGCAGAAAGGAGGGAAGATGTCACTGAAGCACGACCCGTGATCTGAGCACCAGGTGGCCGTGTGTTGCGGCGAACAGATGGGCAGAGCCCAGATGGAGGACCTGAGACACATGAGGACACAAGTACACTTTATGCTGTTAGGGGCTGAGTTGTGCCCCCCCCCCCCACAGTGCCAGCCCATCCCAGGAGCCGGCGAGGGTGGTCGAAGGTTCGTCTGCCACCAGAACTGTGCCCGTGCTTCTCCAGAAGGCCTTGCTCGCACCCCTTCAACACTCCACCATTTGCCCTGGCCTGGCCCTGGACACCTCAGGCAAGATGCCCAGCAGAAACTTCTGGAACACTTGCAGCAGGCCATTCCAAGTTGACTTCTGGAGGCCAGGCAGACACGCAAGCTGGTGGGGCTGCTCTTGTGCAGCACCTGCAGTTTTGAATTAGTTAAAAATCTGAAGGTTTCATACCAAAGAAAATCGGGTTTCTGGCCTGTCTAGAAAAACTGGAGATTTAGCGTTCTCACAGACCACCATCGGCGAGAGGACACAGGCTCACGCGGCTCCCACACCTGGCCTCACTCATCCCTGTCCCCTTCACCTCCAAAGGCGTTTGAGTTAGTGCCCTTCACTGCAGCATACTTAGGGAAGTGCATTTAAAAAAATAAGTTAAAGAGGAACTACGCTTCTTTCCTTTCCCTGATATTCACTCCTAAGGGCTGCATGACAGCAGTGATGCCCCGACCCATCTAACAATGTCAAGCTCCTGGGTAGCAGTGACCTGATGCTGGGTGCCATGCTGACCACTTTGCATGCTCGATCTCATTTGAGCCTCACTACACCTCCAGAGGCAGAGCTGGTATCATTCACATTGCACAAGAGGAAACTGAGGCTTGGAGAACTTGAAATAACTTGCCAGAGCCCCAAAACTTGTAAAGGTGGAGATGGGACTCAGACCCAGGCAGAAGGACCTCAGAGTCCGTCTTGACTTCTCTGCTCACTGCTGGATATTTTTCAAAGCATTCTCTTCCAATCAGTTGCTCGAGCATAAGGATGGGGCCTCTGCTTGGGAGCCTGGGATCCCTGATGGTTCCCACCACTCACAGCCGTCCCCTCTGTGCAGCCTTTGGGTTGTGGTCTCCCGTGATCTGAAGCCAGTTACCTCTGCCCCTCTGGGCTTCTGTGTGATTCTTGTCCTTGCCAGGGCCCTTCTGTTTTCTAGCCCAGAGATCATCGTCATTAAGTGATCATTAGGTCAGGTTGGAAGGACAGCTGGAGCCACTGCTCTCTGCCATCTCCAGGTGTAATCTGCATAAAAGCCCAGCAGCCTCATGGCCCAGTCTCAGCATGAAGTGACAGTCAATGAAACAGAGGCCAAAAAGAAAAATAAAATTGACAACTGTCCTAGTCTGCCAGAGCTGCCATAACAAAATACCATAGACTGAGTAGCTTCAACAACAGACAGGCATTCTCACAGTTCCAGAGGCTGGAAGTCTGCGATCCAGATGTCAGCAGCATTGGTGTCTGGTGAGGCCTCTTTTCATGGCTGGCAGGTGGCTGCCTTCTCCCTGTATCCTCATGTGGCCTTTCTTCTGGGTGCATGAGGACAGAAAGAGATCTCTAGTGTCTCTTCCTCTTCTCACAGGGCACCAGCCCTATCAAATTAAAGCCTCAGACTTATGACCTCATTTAACCTTAATCACCTCCCAAAGGACCTGTCTCCAAATACAGTCACATTGGGGGTTAGGGCTTCAATATATGAATTTGGGGGGGGAGCACAAATATTCAGCCCATTACAACAACATTCCAGATTTTTACTCTTGCTTGTGAGAAAACCCCAAAATAGAGATGGCAGGACTTTTTTAGTGAATGGCAAAACTACATAATAAATCCTCTTCCCTCCACCCTAAATGGCTTCCCCTCAGACAGCAACAATTCCTCTTCCCCTACCCCAAACTCCCAGCCCCAAGCCCTCTCCAGCCCTGCATACTGCTCCAACCCTCCTCTGCCTCTCTCCGTCTCTCTGATCTGACCTGTTACTCCCGCCAGCGTCTCCTTCCCTCCCCCAGTCTGGGTCTCTGTGAAGCGAGCTGTGAGCTGCACCTCGTGCCTAAGAAGTTTCTGTCCAGGAGAGGAACACGCATCTCTGCCACGTTCTCATCCCGCAGCTTTTGCCTGTCTCTCTTAGGACTCTTGCCCTGGGAACCTTCAGGAGGTTGTCCACCCTTGTGGGAAGACCCTGCGGAGAGACCACAGAGAGAGACCGGAGGAGCCCAGCTCTTTGGGTCTTCTTGGTGCAGGAACCAGACACCAGTGAGGATGCTTTTGAGGTGATGCAAGCGAGAGCAGCCGGGCTGAGGCTGGTCCACTCCCAGATTCATCAGCAAAAGAACAGACTCTTTTTATTTGTGCCACTGTTTGGGGTGGTTTGTTATACAGCACAGATAACAGATATAACCACCAAGGCTGACCAGGACCCCCCTCCACCCCCCGCTGATCTTAGCAGGTCGGGGGTGAGCCCTCAATTTGCCCAGAAAGCACTCACGGGCATCCCCGCTGTGATCCACCCAGACAGGAGAGAAAGAAATTAGGGGATGTAGTCTTCATGCAGAGCCCTAGGCTGCTGGGGAGGCCTCTGATTGGGTGTGGGGGTCCCTGCCCTCCCCTGTGAGGGCCTGACATGAAGTAACTGAGGAACACCTGCACCCTCCTTTGCTCCCCACCTAAGCCCGCATTGCTGCCTCTGAGCTGGGGCCCATATTCAGTCCTGTTCTCGGGCGGGGCAGGTACTCTCCCCTCCCTCCTTCCCAGCTCTAATTAGGTTTCCAACAGCACTATCAGGCTCTTAACCCCATGTGTTTGCAGTTCCATGGCCTAAATTGGTCTTGCCCAGCTCGGTCCAATAGTGGGTCAGTCTTTGAGCTTCACTCTTCGGCCCCTGATGGAAGGTCCTGTGTGGCCCATGCTACCCTGGACAGAGAGACGGGTGCCCAGCATGTTCCACCATGCTCCAGCCCCACGTGTAGGTTCTGCCATCTGGTTGCACATACCAAGCAGTGGGAGGTCATGCTGAAGGGTGCTCTTGGCTTTGGTCTGCGGTGATGGTTTTAATCTCAGGAGTAACCGAATATTTTCCCCAGATCCAAAACCTTGGTCATGTCCCCAGAAGGTAGTCCAGCTGAGGAAATGCTGAAGGTGGAGGCCAGCTTCTTGTGAACCCACAGGTGATGGAGGGGCAAGTCTCTTCCTCCAGCTTGGTGTGTAGTTGGTTTGGGTTCCACACAGCACCCCGTGGCTTCTCCAGCAGATAGATACCTCTGGACTTGCTCAGTTTAGGCTCAGCCAAGATCATCTCACTACACATCTATGTCATGGTTAATTTCACCACAACCCTGGAAAGTAATGATACAGATGGGGAAACTGAGGCTCAGAGAGATGAAGTAGTGAAGCAGGGATTTGATTTCAAAGCCCACGCTCCTGACTCTAGTGCTATCTGCCTCCCTGCTGAGTCAAGCCACTGGCCCTGTGACAGAACACGACAACCCATCTCCAAACTGCATTAGAAAGGCTGAGCCCGGAAAGTAAGTGACACAGGGCTTATTAAGGTGGATCAGGACCCACCAGCTCTTAGCTGCCCTATGTTTGGTCCTCAGCCCCCACTGCGGTGGTTTTAAAATATGTCCACAAATTCTTTGCTATTCCTCCCACCAAACCTCTTCTCCATGAGTGTGACTGCACTTAGTGACTCTTGTAATGGACAGAATGTAGAGAAGCGATCATGTGGAAAAAGTAGTTACTTAGGTTTAGGGTTTCTGTTTTTCCCCAGTGTGCCTTTCTGCAGGATGTTGTGAGCTCCTGGAGGACAGTAAGCATATCACAGTCACTTCTTTTATTCCCAGTACCTTGCATACTGCCTGGCACATAACAACTGCTCAATGATGTATTTAACACAAATGAATGAAAGAAATCATGCAAAAGGTTGTCACTGGCGTTCAGCAAAGATATTTGCAGGTTCAGGTACAGGATAGTGACTTAGAAATGTGGTCAAGGCTTAGATTTCACCAAGAGAAATCTTTAGCAACTCTCTACTGTGGTAAGAGTGAAGCTGGAGACTTACAAAACAGGATGTTCACTCTGAATTCTCTAACATTTTCACCTAAATCTGAGAAGACTGCAGATGCTCTCCTAAACCAACATTATCGTCTTCCTTTTCGGGAGAATCAGAAGACTTTTAGACTCCACAAATACTATAAACCCAGAGTAAGAGATAATTTTTCTATGAAAGATGATTCAAATGTTTTAATAAGCGATACACCATTTAAGAAGATATTATTTTCTGGGGAATTTCTTTTGTCATTTACCTGCGAGTGGTATGTTTTAAATAATCTAAGCAAACATGCTAACTTTTAAACTGTACAATAAAATATATGTCATGAGATTATATTAATCTAAAAGTTGGTCATACAAAGCCTGAAAACAACTCTTATAAATATGCACAATAATATTTTGAGTTCATGAAACAAAGTGAATCATTATAGCACTTTCATATTTAAGCACAGAAAATTGCGTTCTTTGTAGAATATGTGTATATGGGTAACTGATCTCTCACTGGAGTTGAGTCATCTCAGGAAGGAGATTCACTATGAAGTTGGTATCAGTGATCCTGTACAAATTGTAGTATGATATATTACTCATAAGCAATAAAGCTGAATAAAACAACTTTGAAAAATAAAAAGAACGTGGCAGAAGTGACTGATCGCAACTTCGGAGACTGGGTTGCAAAATGCACTGTGGCTTCTTCTTGGCTCACTCTCTCTTGGATCACTCGCTATGGAGGAAACCAGCTGCTGTGTCATGAAGACACTCAACGGCCCCTTGGAGAGGTCCCACGGCAAGAACTAGGTCCTCCAGCCTACAACCATGTGAGCAGCCTTGGAAGCAGACCTCCAGTCCCAGTCAAGCCTTCGGATGCTTGCAGCCCCAGCCAACATCTTGACTGGAACCTCCTGAGACGTCTTGAGACAGAACCTCCCAGCTAAATAACTCCCAGATTCCTGACCCTCAGAAACTGTATGAGACACCAAATGTTTGTTGTTTTAAGCTTCCAGGCTTGGGGATTATTGGTTATGCAGTCACAAATAGCTAATAAATCCATTCCATCCCCCCTGTCTCATTATCTTCTGTCATTATATGCTTGGCACCATTCCTACCCCACTCCAGGGAAAGTCTTTTCCATTAAGGGGTGAGAATTTGGGGTGGGTTCTTCTGCACAATTGTGTGGTACAACCTCTCAAGCAGTTCATATAGTATTTACTAAGAAACTCATCTTCTTCCAAAGGACAAAGAGATCCCAAGTCGCTTCAGGGCTACAGGCCAGAGCCATTCCTGATCTTTTCCATTCTGGAGGACTCTTCAAGATTCTCAGTTGGTGATGGCGAGGTGCAGTCAATAGGAAGCCAAGCCCTGGGGACCTGCTGCCAGGGGCGCAGGAGCCTCCTGTGACAGAGCACAGGGCGATACCTCCAGGTCCAGAAAACGTGGGTGAGAGGTGCAGTGTGTGCCCCAGCCCAGACAGGGCCAGAGCACAGAAGACAACAACGCGAGCTCGCCAGCAGAGACGCAGGCTGCTGGAGGTGCCCGCACCTCCTCCTCGGGTGACCAGCCATACCTCACCTCTGGGAAGAAATGCACGAAGCAGCTGACAGCAGGTGACTTTGCATGGAGAACTGGATGGCTGCCCTGAGAGGAAGACACATTTTTTTTGCATGTGCCTGTGTGTGTCTATTGAATTTTGTACTATGTGCATGTGTCACCTATTTGAAGATAGATCAGTTAAATACACTTAAAGTCATAATTTGTCAATTTCCAAACTCTGCTTAGGTGTTCCTAAAAAGAAGGGGGTTTGTAATCCTATAAGTCTGGAGAACTCAGCTAATGAGTCCCCTCGTCCCCTTCCTGAACTGTCGCATTAGCATCTTGAGGATCTGAGAAGTTCTGTAGTAAAAAATTATGTTTAATCTGCTTAAACCTGAGTTTTCCAAATGTGTTCAACTACATAACGATTTTTTCATAAACTCTATATTAACAGCCCTGGCTATAAACTGCCAGCTGTGTGTTTTATGCCACCAGGCTCTCGACTGTGCCATTGACAACATAGTTCCCATCACACCCTCCTGAACACCAGGTGCAGGGGCAAGAAGGAAGGAAGAGGGGCTGCAGTGTGGCCAGGGGTTGGGATGGGGGACTTGAGGAAATAGAGATCTTGGGAGCATGGGAAGGGGATCTCCAGACAGAAAAGCCCCCTAACCTACTCTACAATTTTCCCAAGGGCAGACCTGTCATTCATTCATTCCTTTATTCTTAATTCACTCATTCACTCATACACACTTTGTTTATGGCCTGGGCCTAAACCAGGTACTCTGTTTGCCCTCAGGATACTCACCCCTGCTGAGAAATATGTGCAGAAACCAGCAGCCCCAGGACAGCACAGCCCTGTGGGCTTAGGAAGGCCTCTCTGGGACAGTGGTCTGTGAGCCTCACACAAAGTATGAACCTCAGCCAGCTGAGTAAAGCATGGGGGACGTGCCAGTGGTGCTGGGGAGCCAATGTCTTGAGGGCTGAGAGTGGGGCTGTGCTAGAGACTGTGGTCCCACCCGCACCCGTCCCTGTGCTCTGCTGGGGGGAGGGTCCTGGAGTTTCCACATTTCGCAGGTTCCTCACCCACCGGCTTGCATTAGGTCCTGCTGTAGGACCTCACACAGAAGGCACGGCAGGAGCTCAGGGGCAGGAGGAAGAGAGAAGTGCCTGCTCTGATAGGATGGCAGTTGTAGCAGCAGGGCTGGGTGATTATGGACCCCAGAAGCCCTGGCACGGGTGGAGCTTTTATCAGCAGTCGCAGTCCTGGCTGGGAAGGTGCCCCCTTCTAGATCCAGAGCCAGCAGCACCAGCTTCTTCCAAAGGACCAGCTTCTTCCAAAGGACCAGCAGCAAGTGCAAGCTCTGGTTCTAGCCTGGGGGTGCAGTGAACTGAATATTTGTGCCCCTCACCCCAAATTCATATATTGAAATCCTAACCCCCAAGATGATGGTATTTGGAGGTGGGACCTTTAGGGGGTGATTAAGGCCTGACAGAGGAGTCGTCATGAATGGAATTATAAAAAAGACTCCAGAGAGACCCCTCACCCTTTCTGCCATGTGAGGACACAGCAAGAAGGCGCCATGGATGAACCAAGAAGCAAGACCTCACCAAACTCCAAATGTGCCGGCACCTCCATCTTGGACTTTCCAGCCTCCAGAACTGTGAAAATAAATTTCTGCTGCTTATCAGCCACTCAGTCTAGGGTATTTTGTTATAGCAGCTGGAACAGACCAAGACAAGCGGTGCTGTGCTGCTTCTGTCTGGTGCCACCCTCTTTCCTTTGTTGTCCAGCCATCTCCTTCTGCCTTCTACTTCCTCGTCCTTCCAACACCTTTGTCATTAGTTCTCTGTATAAATTCTCTCTGCGTGAAATGCCTTGAATGGGTTTTTTCTTCCTGACTGGACCCAGACTGATTCTGTACTGATTTAAGAAACAGACCCTCAAACTAGGTCTCTGTGGTTGGGTTTTTACCTGCTTGAGTATGAATGCAGACATGGACTCGTTGCCCATGGAAGATGGGATATGGGTGACCTAGTGCTGCAGTCACTTAATGATCACCTATGGTCACTCGGGAGGGGCCGCCTATTGAAGGTAAGATTTGGGGACAGGAAGCTGCCACTGCACTTGACCACTGTAATAAAACTGATGCACAAGGGTTTTGGGTGGATGGCTTCTGACTTCCCTACAGAGATTACAAAAGGAAGTACAAAGATAAGACAAAGATGAAGAAAAAGAAGAGGAAAAGGAGGGTGAGGAGGATGGGGAGAAGAGGAAAAAGAAGGAAATGGGTAAAGTGGACTACATTAAAATCAAGAACTTACGTTCAAATCATTCATTAAGAGAGTAGAAAGGCAATTACAACTGGGAAGAGATTTCACAACACACATATTTGACAAAGGACTCATTTCCAGAATATATAAAGAACTCCTAAAAATCAATAAAAATTTGCAGACAGCCCAACAGAAAAGTTGATTAAAAGGCTTGAGTGGGCTTCACAACAGAACGTGTCCTAGTGGACAGCATATGTATGAGGAGGTGTTTGATATCATTTGTCATCAGGGAAACACCAATTAAAACCACAATGCATCAAAATCACAATGAGATACCACTTCACACACATAATCAAACAGGCAGGAAATAATAAATGTTGGTGAGGGTGTGGAGAAATCAGAACACTTAGACATCACTAGTGGAAATGTTAAATGGTGCAGACACTTTGGAAAACAATCTGGAAGTTCTTCAAAAGGTTAACATAGAGTTACCATTTGACCCAGCAATTCCACTCCTAGGTATGTACCCAAGAGAAATGAAGACATATATCCACACAAAAACTTGCACAGGAATGTTCATAGCAGTGTTATTCGTAACTGGGAAAAAGGGAAAACAACCCAAGAATCCACCAACTGATGAATGGGTAAACAAAGTGTCATATCCATACAATGGAATATTGTTTGGTCCTAAAAAAAAAGTGAAGTACTGATACATGCTACAATGTGGAAGGTCCTTGAAAACACCATGTAAGTGAAAGAAGCCAGTCACAACAGACCATGTGTTATGTAATTCCATTTATGTGAAATGTCCAGAATAGGCAAACCTATTGTACTGGATTGAATTATGTCTCCCCAAAACTCATTGAAGCTTGAATTGTGTCCCCTAAGTTTTAGAAACTTAGAAATGTATTCGAAACTTAGTCCCCACTATGACTCTTAAGAGGGAGGGAAATCCTATTATGGTAATTGAAATCACCTTGAAGAGGGCCCCTGGGTCACAGACGCCACCACCCGATGGACTTGGGACTTCCTAGCCTCTGAAACTTTAAGTGATAAATTTTGTTTTCTTATAAATCACCCAGTTCCAAGTATTTTCTTACAAGCAACAGAAACAGACTACTACACCTATAGAGACAGAAAGTAGATTTGTGGTTGTCAGGGGCTGGAGGAAATGGAGTGTTGGGGGTGATAGCTAGAGGTTATGGGGTTTGTTTTAGAAAATGTTCTAAAATTGATTGTGGTGATGGCTGCACAGTTCTGTGAATATACTAAAACCCATTGAACTTTACACTTTAAATGGATGAATTCTATCTCAATAATGCTGTTATAAAGAAAAAGAAAGGAGAGAAAGACTACAATGCAATACCACCACCCACCCACTAGAAGGGCTAAAATGAAAAAGACAGAATCTCAAGGGCTGCTGAGGATTGGAAAAGACACACACTGGGGTGGGGGCGAACTTGGTGTAATTATTCTGGAAAACAGGTGCCTTATTAAAACTGAACATGTGAACATATGACTCAGCAGTTCCACTCCTAGGAGCGAACCTAGTAGAATGCATGCACATGTGCACCAAAAGACATGTCCTAGAATGATCAAGGCAGCACTTTGTAATAGCCAAGCACTGAAACTACACAAATATCCATCAACAGTGGAATAGACAAATAAATGCTTGTATCTTCATAAATGGAATCTTCACAGCAGTGAGCATGAACCATCTACAACCACACAGAACAGCAGAGATGAATCTTACACCCACAGAGTTGAATGAAAGGAGCCAAGCCCTAAGTAGAGTACAGGCTGTGGGAGTCCATTCATACAAAGTGCGAACAGGCAAAACTGCTATACGGCATTAGGATCAGGGTGGTGGTTACTCCTGAGGTGTAGGGTGGGACCTGGAGGTGCACAGGGGAAGCTCTAGGGTGCTGGCCGGGTGCTGTTTTTTGACCTGGGTGCTGTTAACCAGATGTGTGCCTGGTTGTGCACTTACAATTTGTGTGCTTTTCTGTACTTATAAGCCAATAAAAAGTTTACCAAATTTTTTAAAAAATAGAGAGATGAGGAGAAAAAATAGTTAACACACACAAACTAAACAAGGAAGACTCTGTGTCTAAAAAGTAGTTTTCTTTCCTATAGCTAGTCTGAGACACTTCAGCACCTGCAGCTTCCTGGGTCCACCGACAATGGCAGGGCTGCTTTGCCCTCTGTTTGTGCCTCAGCTGGTTGGGGCTCTTTAGTTGGTGAGATCACCCAAAGCTTTATTTGTGAAGGGTCTGTCTCCTGTCTTTTGTTGTTGGACCTCCTCACTGACCTCTGTGACTGGACAGGAGGGTCTTAGAGGTGCCCTGCAGACACCCCTGGTTTCTAGACGTCCTCCTGCCCTTCATGGAGGGCAGCACCCAGCGTGGCCATCTGGGTTATCAGAATGGACCACCCCAGAGTGTAAAGGGCCCCCCTTCCCTGCCCATTGGTTCAGGAACATAAGCATCTCAAGATAGCCAGGTGTCACTTTGGTCATGTGCACTGGTGGAGTGGTTCCTCCCCAGGAACTTAGACCTTCAAACCAATGCAGCCCCGAGTTGCAGGGGTGGGAAGAAAAAACTTGGCAGGGGGCTATCAGGTGTTATAATGAGAGGAGTCCCTCCCACACACACCCCTTGGCAAAAATTAGGAAACTTACCTGGCCCCAAATCTGTCCATTCATATCACACATGCAAACACAGCTGCATTGAGATTTTAAAAGGCAAACACATGCACATATGCCATCTTCCCTAAGTAAATCAGGTTTCTGGTAAGTGTGTGTGTATATGTGTGTGTGTGCATGTGTGTGACACCCACACCCTCAACGCCACCCAGTGCTCTTCTGGGGCTCACTCCTGATCCAGGTGGGGGAGGAGCATTTCTACAACGTGACTTTGTCCCTGCACCAGCCACATTGGTCTGGGCACGGACATCTGACCCAAGCCAAACTGACTGACCCCAGAAGATCCCAGCACAGAGAAGTAAACTTGGGGAGACTTGAGGCAGTCACTTTCCACAGAGAAATGGGTCTGAGCAGCGCAGCATGCCCGTCTGCAGGGAAAGGAGATCCAGGCTAGTGCAGAGAGACAAAGAGGGGAGACAGAGCGGGTCCTGTGTCCTAGGAGCACCCCAGGCTGCAACTCCAGAGGCCTCTGCACCTGCCGTTGGGCTTTTTGGAGCTCCAGTGTGCAACTCTTGTTGCAAGTTCCTCTTTCAGGGTAAAGCCAGCTAGAATTGGTTACTTGGAAAATAATTCATGCACAGACATTTTCCATAGCATCTCTCTTGCTATGGAAAATCTGGGCTACACCAGAAGACCCTGGAAACTGTGGAGATGTTTTACCCCACAACACATTCCATAGTACATGATGTGTCATTTACCCCATGAGGGTATGCCTGGGGCTGAATTTCCACTGTAAAGGTGACTGTATTTTCCAGGTTTTTACTATATCCTGAATCTCTTGACTTGAGCTGAGAAATCCCTATACCACCTGAAGGACTTGCTGCACAGACTCAACAACTCAAAAAGGCCCCATCTTAACCTCCCCTCCCAGAAGGCCCTGGCAATCCCACTTTCGCAATGCTGCTGCCACCACTGGTGCCTGGCTCAGGAACTGGAAATGTTCCCTTGAGCACATGTGTAAGCCCAGACAGTTGCCCCGCTCTGGCCTGATGGTCTTTGCTGTCCCCCATGCTTGCTCCAGCCGCCCAGAGAGACCAGCACGGCAGCTCCTTCCCAGCCGGCACGCCAGGGCTTCATTCTCCCTGGACCAGCCCGTTGCCTCTGGCTGGACCTCCTCAGTGGCTGGCTGCTCAGAGCAGAAGCTGAGGAGGGCAAGCCCACGCCACCTTTCTCTTGGTGACTTCCCTGTGCTGAGCGCTCTGCTTGGCACAAGGCCAGGGTTCCCCAAATGCTAGTTGAACTGAAACCCACTGTGGTTGCAGGTTTCTGAGCTGGTTTTCTCATTCTCACGCCCAGCTCCTGGTCATGAGCTGGGCCTGGCTAGCGTCCAGGCTCCCTTACTGCACGAGGGCTTCACCAGCCTGCGGAGGGCTGGGCCACACTGAGCGCCCTGCCCCACTTGCTTGCTACTGGGAAGGACTTCCTGTCTCTGCTTTTGAACTGAACAGCCAGTTTGGGGGCGGGAGGGGGAAGCTGGGGGGAGCAGGCACCAGGGACCCCAGCCCCTTGTCATCCATATGAGTGGCTCCTAGCCTTCCCAGCGGCCCTTTTCATGCCCTCTTCTTGTGTCTCCTTTGGGACGCTTTCAGGAAACTTGCACTTGGCAGGCTGAGACCTAAAATCAGTTACCAGGTTAGGATCTGATGGAAGGAACCTGAGGAGTAGGACCCAGAGCCTTCTGGCTTTAAGAAGGAGGGTGGGTGAGGGGCAGGGGGTGAGGGCGGCTGTGAGGTCTCGAGATTGGGAGCCGCCTAAAGAAGGAGTGGTGTCAGCTTCAGAACCCCCAGGGCCCCAGTAGCCTCTCCCCGCCCTGGACTGAGCCTGGAGAGGGGCCCCTGAGTGCTGCAGGGTGACGTGGGGGCAGGGGAGTGTCAAGGGGGCAGAGAGAGAATGTGCATTTCAGAAAGCACCTTAACCTGGCTAGTTATAAACTAACTGACCATGCAGATCCTAGCACAGCTGACTCCACAGTAGATTGTCACCTAGAGTCCTTCCCCTGCCTGATGGCTTTGCCTTGCAGACTCTGAGCAAGAGAGGAAGGTAGAGAGGGTGATGGAGGGGCTTCCCAGGTGCCAGTGGGCTGTGGCATCCCCCTGGGCAGGAAATTTCTCTCTAGGGCCTGCTGGGTGGGAAAGAGCCGGGGAGCTGAGGAACACCGCCTGCCACCTGCACTTCAGGGGCTCCTAAGGCACCTGGCCTGCAGGGTCCATCAGGGCAGCAGGTAGGCATGTGTCTGGCTGCAGGGACAGGGGACCCATCACAGAGGCTTAGGGAAGCACTCATTTTCCTCACTGAACATGCATGTTTCTCTTCACATCAGGAAAACAGCATGTTTCCCCAGCTCGCCATGGTTAGGGTCACATCTGCCCACACTGAGATAAGTGGAGGCTGAGAAAGTGGAGAAAGGACTGTCAGAACTGACTCCAATCATGGCCGACTCAACAACACCCAGGGAGTGGGCCCAGATGTTGGGGCAAACACGGCGTCAGACCCACTTGGCTGCAGCCAAGCAGGGTGGGCTCTGGTAGGGTCAGGAGGATCAGGGACCTGGAGACCAGGGTGGGGTGGGCGGCTGGGGTGCAAGCTCCAGGGAACCCCCTGGAAAGCCCCAGGCTCAGAGGTGCAGCAGTCCTGATGTGGGAGCCAGGGTGGCCAGCGGGGGCACGGGTGTGGAGGGCAGCCCTTTGATGCCCTTTGATGGTGCATGGAGAGAGCCACCATGGCCTTGCTGTCACCAGGCCTGGGTTCCAACTTGCTGTCACCCTACAGTGACCTCCCGAACATCTGCCACCTGTCAGGGACTCCCTGGGTGGCCCTCAGAGGAGGCAATGGGGTGGGCTGGGGGTGTGGGCGGGTGAGAGAGGTGAAAAGAGGAACTGGGTCAGGGCTGTCTTGCAGGAAGCCAGGATACCATGGGGCCCCAGCCCTGCCCAGCCAGGCCCGGCCAGGTCCAGCCACAGGGGAGGGGGTGCCAGGCCAGAGCCTGAGCACCTTCTCCAGTGGAGAGGCCAGTGCAGTGTGGTTGGTGATTGTGTGGCGCCTGTCCCAGGAATAATGCCTGCTGTGTTAGGCATTCAGTGTCTTGAACTTACTGGAACCCTCCTCGGCCAGCCTTCCTCTCCACCCAGCGCCCATGGAGGAACATAGGGCTTCTCACTGCTTCATCAGTTAATAGGCTCAGAAGAGCTCGGGGAGCCGACACCCTGCCCCGTCCCTCCCAGCCCCCTCCACTGAGGAGTCTATGCTGAGACTGCGGAGAGAGGCCTGCTAGGTCGGTCAGTCGTTATGCCGAGAAATGAAACATTGCCTAACCCCAAGGAGAAACCGCAAGAAGAGGGAAACACGCAATGTCGCTGCAGCTGAGCCTGAGGGCTCGGCTTCTGTCAAGCTGTGTGGTGGGTGGGGCTGCCGAGTTTGTTTATGTTAAAGGCAAGAAAAGGGAGGCTTGCTCGGGTGGGACCATTTTTAAGTCCTGACTGAGCCGAGCACCTGTGCTGGGGCCCCCACCTGACCCGAGCTGGGGGTGTTGCCACAGGGCTTTCAGGGTGCACTGGGGACCAAGGCTGCAGCTTCTGAGCAGGGTCCACAGGTCTCATTGTGGAGCTGGCCCATGAAGAAAAGAGAGCAGACGTGCCAGGGCAGCTGGGCGGGGAGGTTGTGGCAGCTGTGGGTCTGTAGGTGAGAAGGTCTGGAAATGGTTGCTTTCACCTCAGCAGAGGAGCATGCTTTGTACTTGTAGTTTGGGTTGGAGTCCCCCATCTTTTATCCTTGGGTGTGTGCAGGTCTTCACCGTGGGTGTCCAGGGCCAGGTTACTGACCCAAGGCCCAGGTCTAGTTCCCCTCCTTCCAGAAGGTGTGTCTGGTCCATCTCCCTGCCCACTCCCACCCCTGACCCAGGCTCAGATCCACCTGTTCTCCTCAGAGGGCAACATTTAGGGAACCTGGGGCCATTCATGGGGTGGGTGCTGGTGCCATGTTTAAGGCCCAGCCTCTGTGGCAGGGCCAGGGGGTCAATTCCAGCTTTCACATGGGGGAGTCAGGCACCCACCAGGTAGGCTCCAGCCCCAAGGGCTCTACTGTGCCCTGCTGGCCCCTCAGGTACTACACAAGCAGCTGTCCTCACTCCCATGGCTGCTGCCTGCCTATGTGCACATCTCTTTTCTAGGGCCAGCCCAGACCCCTGAGTCCCAATGCCCACCTGCCATGTAGAAGCTGTGCTGCACACAAATGCACACATGCACACACGTGCACACACACTTGCACATGCACTCCAGGAGCTTTTCCTGCCTGGAGCTCTGTCTGTGCCTCCCCTTTGCATGATCTCACCCTGCTGTGCCAGCATCTGTGTTACTCATTGTGATCTCCTGTCCACAAAGTCACGTAAGGTCACACCTGTGCTATGTCCTCAAGGGTGGTGGCCCTGTGATTCCTGCCCAAGTCTGATCTGATTGGCCCCCACCTTCAGGTCTTCTTTACTACTCAGCACCTTAAAGCTGAAGGCCTCCTGGGGAGAGAGCAGTGACCTGTCCACCAAGATCACCACAGGTTAGCCTCGGAGTCTGGCTGCTGTCCCTGTGAATCTAAATGTGATTCCCCAGTTTTGGACCTGGGAAAACAATGCCAGAGCAGGAGAATCTTAACCAGATGCTTGCTTCATGACAGATTAGGTCCCGGAGGGGCCAAATCCAGTCCTGAAAAAGTTTCTCTCAGCAAAAAAAGGCATTTCAGTCACTGAAGCATCTGGCAAAAGTGCAGAGTCCTGCACCCTGTGCCTCCCTGAGCTTCCCTGGGGCTGGGGGCAGGGAGGTATTGGAAAGTCCATAGCCCACATGCGGGCACACCTTGTGACTCGGCTCTGTGACTGTCACCAGGGGCAAAACGCCATTATGTTATATGTCATTAATCTTTGGAGAGGCTCCTTAAAGTTGGAAGAGAGGCGCAGACACAGCTAGGACTGCCCAGCCTGGCCCAGGCGGGGACACACCCAGGTAATAACGAGAAGCCAGTTCTGGCCTCTTGCCCCGTCCAAGATAAGCAAGGCCGGACACTAGTTAAATCATCAAGGATAGACTTTATTCAGTTATAACCATTGCAATAGCAAAGATAATCCAGAATGAACTGAGTTCAACTTTGTCAGAACAAAAGGCAGCAAACTATTTGAAGACTAGTGTGTGCTCAGGGAAAAGCATCGAGGTGTGTTGAGGGGGTTGTCCCTGTGACTAGGCCCCCTGGCTGTGCTCACTGGGGCCTATCTGAAGGAGAAGCAAACTTCTCTCATCTTTATACAGGAGGCAGTGGACCAGGTAAGAGCGAGGGTCTCCCCAGGTCAGGCCCTTCCCTGTCCCACAGGAATAGGAGCAGAAACCAGAGCTGGAGCATCTCCCCGGGTGTTTGCACTTCAAAGAGAGCTCCCAGGGCCTTGTGGAGACAGTCCTGGGTGGTGAAGATTCATATTCTCAAAGGGGCAGTAAATTGCAGTAAATCTAAAGTAACTGCTCCACAAAGTGGTTCAGGGACCTATCTGCCTATCCCCAGGTTTTGGCTGGAACAGACAGTAATTGTCCTGGCAGCATTGAGCTCTCTCAGGCAGGCACTTAAAGGGGACTGCTGTCATCATCCCAGGGGTGTGGCCCTGAGCTGCTAGCAATTATGCTAATGTTTTTCAAGTGTATTAGCAGGTGGGTGGGAGGAGGGATGGACAAAATCATTTGTGCTGAAAGTCTGCAATTTTTATACACCAAGGCTGAAGCCTAGTCAAGAAAAAGGTCCAGAGGAACCTGACTGGCCTGGTCAAGGAGAGTCTTCATCACCTCTTGCTGCTGCCATCCCCATAGGCTCCTGCCCTCCAGGGGACACTGCCACTGCTTTGCCAGTCACCTTCTGGGCATTGCTGTTATAATGCACAAGAGTTCACGGTGGTCAGGGGAGCACTCAGAGAGCACCGTCCCAAGCACATGTGTGAGACGGACCCCCAGGAGCACAGCCTGGGCCCTGATACTGGGTTGCGAGTTGAGGAAACAGCACTTTGGCCCTTTACCTTCAGTTCTGTCCACTCCCTCGGCTCCCCAACCGCAGGCCCACTTTCCCCACGACTGAGAAGTCAGACTGCCCTGAGCCCGCCGTGCTGTGAGGACGCCCAAGCTAACCTTGCAGAAAAGCGATATGCAAGACCACTGAAGCTCACCCAGGGTAGATATTAATGGAGTCCTCCTGGGGCAGGGTTCTCATGCTGCAGTGTGAACTCAGTGGGGGCAGGAAGGTGGGGAGGTTTTATCCCTCCTCAGAAGACACTAAAGCCATTTAAGGCTTGGGAGTTCATTTTCAGAAATACAACCAGATTAAAAAACTCAGCGGTTCTTAATTCTTGGGATAATAGGCTTCTGAGAAAATGGACTTATGACTTGGCCAAGGTCAAGGCATAGTTCAGGCTGACAGTTTACCGCAGGGGCAAAGGCCAGCTTCAGAAGGCACACAGTAGACAGGATGTCCAAGGTGTCCCCTTGGTCACAGCTGGTGCTGATGCTCAGGCCCATGGGGGTGTGGAAGAGATGCAGGCAAGAAGATTCTTGACCAGGGCTGGATGCTTCACCCTCGGTGGCCACATGGGCTGAAGACTGGCCACACTCCCCCTGGTGTTGATCTGGTCTACAGATATTAAGGTGCCTACTGTGTGCCTGGCTCTGGCATCTGTTGAAGGCCCAAATGTAATCTGGACTGGCCTGGGACAAAAGGGCTTGATAGATTCCCCAGGCGAGCCAGGCCACCAGGGAGGCTCTGGGTAGCCCAAGGTTTCAATCCCAACTCCAGCCTTTTTGGCTTTAGCTTCAGAAATCTCAACTGCAGGGCCGGCCCATGGCTCACTTGGGAGAGTATGGTGCAGATAATACCAAGGCCATGGGTTCAGATCCCTATATAGGGATGGCTGGTTAGCTCACTTGGGACAGCATGGTGCTGACAACACCAAGTCAAGGGTTAAGAACCCCTTACTGGTCATCTTTTTTTTTTTTTTTTTTACCGGTAAGGGGATCGCAACCCTTGGCATGGTGTGGTCTGCACCACACTCAGCCAGTGAGCACACTGGCCATCCCTATATAGGATCCGAACCCACGGCCTCGGCATTACCAGCCCTGCACTCTCTCTAGTGAGCCACGGGGCCGGCCCCTTACCAGTCATCTTTAAAAAAAAAAAAGAAACCTTAACTGCAAAATGGAGCTAATAATAACACCACCAAGGCCAGTTTGGAGATGAAATGGCATATGGCCCCAGCAGGGACTCCACTGGAGGCAAGTGTGGCCCGAAAGCCTGGGGCTGCGTCAGTGATTCCATTCTGTTTGCAGGAGCCGGGCAGGAACAGAAGTTCTGGACCCACGGGGCCACAGGTGTGGGAGTGGGTGGGCTCTCCGGACAGACACCGGCCAGCAGGCAGCGGAGGGGAGGGAGGGCCGTGCTCTTCCTTCTGGGAGCTGCAGGTGACGGCTTTGGCAGAGGCCAGGCAGGCCCAGATGGTGGGAGACCTGGCGGCCAGGCTGTTTGCACTTGGAGATTTAAGGAGAAGACTTCGGGAAGCCTTTTCAGGAGACTGGCCTGTCATCAGCATTAAAAGAAAAAAATAAACCCTAATGCTAGGTGAGGGGTGGCCTTTGGTGAGGCCTGGGAGGGTCCAGGCGGGTGTGGCTGGTCCTCAGGCGTGGGCAGGCCGGAATGCCGCCCATCCTGCTCTCTGGGCCTCTTCCCTCCTCAGCTCCTGTCACCCATCTCCCTCTGTGGGTTTCCAAAGAAGCCCCCAGGCCTCTGTGCCCGGCTACAGGTGGAGAGGCTGGGTGCGGCGCATGGCAGGCGGGGCTTCACCTCACCGGGAACATGTGCAGGGGGCGCCTTGCTGCTGTGCCCACAGCGAGGAAACTATTTTGTGTTCAGAACCAGGCGGGGAGGATCCTGATTCCTCCGGAGCTTTGCCGGCAGCCCTGGGAGCGCCGTCTGCTCCGGGGAGCCGGCGCGAGCTTCCTGGGACAGTGGCTCCAGCCTGTGCGCTCCGCGGTCCTGCCCGGTGCCCTCCGACCGCGTCCTCGCCCCGCCCGGACACAGCCCTGCAGCGTGGGCACTGTCCTGCTCATCCTCACGAAGCCCTGGGGACAGGTGCATTCTAACCCCATGTGACAAATCAGGAAGCATCGGTTTACAGAAGTTACACAAGCCCGTCGGGTGTGACAAGGCCGGCAAGCCAGGCAAAGGGACTTAAACCCGAGCTGCCGCTCCCCCGCCCTCTGCCCCATGCGGTCGCCCAGGCTGCCTCCTGAGCGTCTGCGGGATCAGGAACTGCCTCCTGGGCCGGCTCGGATCCCCACACCTGGAGAAGTGGACGCAGGCGGCCCGCCATGAATCATGCTGTCTCAGCGCGGAAGGGGACCTTTCCCTCAGCGAGCCCTCTCGCGGCCGCCGGCTGCAGTCTGTCCATTGTGCAGAAAGCCACCCCGCAGCAACTCTCCCGAAGACCCTAATTCCGCCCCCAGGACTAGCAGGGCTAGGGAAGCCTCTCGACAGAGACCTGGGGTGTGAGGCACCCTCCCCCAGGCCTCTCCTTCCTTCGCACTAGGGCCCCAGTCCGGGGATGGTGCCTCCAGGACACAGGCCCTGCTGAGCCTTAAGTGTCTGGGACGCTGCTGCTAAAAAACTGCATGACTTTGCTTCCCGAAACTTTTGGACAAATAAACTCTACACCAACACATAAAAGGGCAAAAGCTGATTTTAAAGAAATATGCCTCTATCCACCTTCATAATCTTTGTTAAAAATTTCAAGAAGATCTTTTAGAACAAACGACAGAAAGGTGTGTTGGGTGTTCTGCATGGTCAGGGGACGCTGGGAACCTGGAGTCCTCCACGTGCAGGGCAGCTGTTGAATGAAGGTTTGGAACCTCAGCCCACCCCTGCCTGGTTTCTCTTTGGCTCCTGGTGACTGCAAGGCCCCAGCAGACCCTAACCCAGCCCTGAGCATGTCAGGCCTGAGACAGGTCAGTCGTGCGAAGGCTGTGACACATTCTGCTCTTAATCCTTCAGCTGGGGCGCCAGCCAGAGGCCCAGCAGGAAGCAGGTGGGCATGCTTGGGAGGGACACCCCAAGAGCATCTGTGGGTGGGGTGCAGGGGACCAAGGGACATGATGCTCCCAGGGCTGTCCCAGCTGGCAGGTGGTGCGAGTCCAGCCCACAGCTAGAAGGGGCACTGGAGTGGGGAGGGCTGGGCAGGAGCTGCAGCCTTGGTCACAGGAACAGAACCTTCAGGAGCTATAGCCTCCTTCTCCCCAGGCATCTCCTGTTGGTGAGGTGTGCACTCCCTGGGTCCTGGAGCAAAGTGGAGAAGGGGCCGGTGCATCCAGCAGGGCAGGTGGAGGCGCTCCGGCATGGTTGGCCTCCTCATCCCCCACTCTCAGAGACCATGAGCCTGGGGGTCGGTGATTGGCATGCTGTAGAGGCAGAGAGGGGAACTCAGGACTTCACAGCACAACAGGCTCACCCCTCCTCCTGGTCAGTGCCCAAATGAACAAGGTGGAAGCGTTTTTATTATTCTCTGGCTCTGGAATTCCCTTTTGGAAGGAACAATGGCTGGACCAATCCCTAGGGTAGAAGGATGGTCCCAGAGGCTAGATGGGGCCAGACCACCGGACTGCCCTGTGCCACCTGCAGAGTGAGGTAAAGGAGGGGGCTGGAGGTGGGGATGGGCAGGAGAGCCAGCCTGAGCATGTGTGAGGCCAGACCGTTGGTAACATCCACTCCATTTGGAGATGTCATGTGAGGGTCTGTGGGGGACACGGGCTGCAGTTCATGTCTGGACATTTACAGGCCAGAAGAGAACAAGCTGGGGTGACAGCAGAGGGGCCCCAGGACCTCACCAACATCTCAGGATCAGTTGCAGGCTCCCAACCATGCCCTGAGTGGTCGCCAGCTTTCAGGGTGGCTGGCATGGGCCTTGCATGCAGCAGTGCAGGTCGAGGTCCACCCAGGACCAGACCCACCTCACCCTTCAACCGGCTCCCACTAGGGCCATGGCATGAATGATTTTTAGCTCATTTTTTGGACTAGCCAAGCACCGCTGAGTCAGAGTGTGATAAGGCTGGAAGAAAAGCCACCTGCAGAAAGAACTTAACATACATGGATCGTCAGTTCATGGAATGGCTGGAAGGTCCTGGCCCCTTTAGATAAATGTGTATTGTCCACCCGATAGGAACATGAACTGCTTCTGATCCCCCTTCTTGTAGGGATGGAAAGGAGAACATTCCCGATGGATGGCTGCATGCCACAGCCTCGACACGTGTTAATCTGCTCCACTGCAGACACGCATCTGACAGCAGCTGTGATGGGACACAGCTCAGCTCGGTGTGTCTAATGCATTACAACCTGCTATCACGCATCTGGTTTTTGTAGGATCCAGACTTGTGAATGAAATGGGGGTGTGACAGGGACTACCACCTGTGAACAGCTGAGTTTTCTGATGGTGGCACTCATCTGCCATCCTCCACCCCCCACCCTTCATCCCCCAGGGATGTGGCACTGTTTTTGATTTACTATCCCAGCAAAGGGAGGGGGCAGCTTCCGAGGCTCCCACTCAGCCCTCCCCTCTCTGACAGCTCTTAGCCCACAGATTAAGGAACCCATGTGGGGGTTCTGCTGAGGATCTCCAAGCATCTCCATCCTAGTGATGCATCCAGGATGTGGAGGAACCCTCCAGTGGACCACACTGAGCCAGACCTGAGACCTGCTCCCACACACTCCTCCCCAACAGGGGGCCATGGCGGCCCTGGGATCTCCACTCGTCACTATCAGTTCAGACCCTCCCTGTCCTGTGCATGGAGACCCAGGCACATGGCTGGGGATCCCTTTGGGGAAGTGCGGAGGAGTCACTACTGCCTACACTTGCATTGGGTTGCAGGTCTGTCCTCACAGAACCAGCCTCTCCTGCGGTCTGGGTTCCAGGCCTGAGGACTGGCTGGGGGCCAGAAACTGGCCAAGAGATCGTAACTTGGGGGTTGGGGGTGGCTACCCTCAGCCTCCTGATTGTCCATCCTGGGCATTATTTATTGCACAATTATGTAATGCCCTATTGGCTACCCACCCAGCCACCTCTGTGGACACAGAGCTCTAGGGATCACTTCCTTGACCTTGCACATCAAGGTCCCCAGCAGCTATTCTGACTGGCCACTCACTGAGGTCATTGCATCCCCCTTGCTTCGGATGGTGAAGCACCCATCTGTCCTCCATTCTAGACCTTGTCATGATCCCCATTGCTGTCGGGGTTCCTGTAGCCACCTCTACCGTCAGCCCTGACTCTCAGCACCACTGAGCTTCTCACCACCCCCTCCCTGCTTTCTTTGTTGTGTCAATAAATAGAGGGTCCATCAGCTGCTCTGGGTGTTCCAGCCTCACTCGGAGCCTTTGGTCCCTTCGGCGCAGTTCCAGCACTTCTCTGAATATGGTGCAGGCTCTTCCCTCCCAGGTAGTGCAAGAGTCATTCAGGCACATGGTAGCACCGTCTCCTGGGGTCCTTGCCAGAGCGTTAAGTTCCATTTCGAGCAGAACGTGCCCACACAGATGGGCTCTCCCTTATCTTGGGCCCCACCTTCCCAGCTCCAGCACCTTAGGACCCAGTCCCAGGCACACTCTGTAGGTCTTCGCGGTCTAGCCGGGGCCTGCAGCTCCTGAGGCATGGATCCCCTCCCCTCCCACTCTGACACATGCTGCCAGCCGGATGAGCCTTGAGAGCATCATGCTGAGTGAAATAAACCAGTCACAAAAGGAGAAATGCTGTGTGACACCACTCACATGAGGTCCCGAGACTAGTCAGTTCACAGAGACAGAAAGCGAAGTGGTGGTTGCCTGGGGCTGGAGGAAGGAATAAGGAGTTAGTGTTTAATGGGGACAGAGTTTCAGTTTGGGGAGATGAAGAGCTCTGTGGATGGTGGTGGTGACGGCTGCACAACAATGTGATGTGCTTCATGCCGCTTAACTGGACACTTGAAAACGATTCAGATAGTAAATGTTATGTGTTTTTACCACAATTTTTAAAAAAGCAGAACCCAATCTCCCCTCTCTCAGTAGGTCCAGCACCACCCACTTGGGCTGCGCTGGGATTTGACCCTTTCTGGCAGTTTGGCTGCCTGGATGGATTGTGGAGGTAGGTCCTGAGGAAGCCAGTATTGTCTTGTTAGATGCCTGACACCTGGAGGGAGTCGCGGTGTGGCCCTCAAGCAGGATGGGGGAGGGGACACTATCCCCTACCCAGGGGGAGTGGTTATGTCTGCAGGCCCAGCGTGGACACAGCAACCTGAGACTCCAGTTTCTCCCTGCATCTACCCACCCAGGCCTCCCCACACAGGTCTTGGGGCCCCACTCCTTCCCCATTGAGGCCTGACCTTGCAGGGGACACCTGTGAGGCCCAGAGTTCCACCACTCCTAGGAGTAACTCTTGAGCCTCATCCCCTGCACCATCCACCCTCTCCCCTACATTCCCCAAACCCCCCGAACGGCCAGAGATTAGGGTGTCCTTGAATAGGAGGCCCTCCACTTTTCCACTTTGAGTTAATTCATCACACTCTGAGTGCTGCTCAGAGCAGCCTTGTCCTCCTGGCTCCAGGCCCCTCATACTCTCATGCTCCGGGGTATCGCGGCTGCTGGGAGGTCCCCTTCCCTGGAACCTCTCCTGGTTCACCTCGGTGGAGAGAGTGACAACTGCACTGCCACAGCATACTCTACCCACCCCCTGTAATGGGTCCTGGCGCCAGCCTTTGGCAAGTGATCCCATTCATGGTCTGCTTCCTGGGAGACATGCCTGCTGAAAGCGAGGTGGCAGGGCTCGGCAGCGGGACAGAAGGAAGGACCCAGGACGCCACTGCATCCTTCAGGAGGGGGCCTCCAGAGCTGTCCCCAGTGGAGAGAGGGGCTGGGCCTCTGCACCACTGACCTCAGCGGGTCATTGGCCGCGGGCACCCTGGGGGGTGGCGGGAATGGGGTCCTCCATCATGGTCTGTTCCCAAAAGGCTGGGGCGGGCATGTGGGCTCTGAAGAAGGGATTCGGGAAGCACTCGGAATCCACCGTTTCCAGTTCAGCATTGCCTCTAAATGCAATTCTCCCTGGCGCCGCAGCTGTCTCAGGCGCCTGGGGTGAAGGCTCGCCCCACACCCTCGGGGGCTCTGCAACAGCCTGCCCCTCACCCCTGCAGGGCACCAGCCCTCCCCCCACCCTGCAGCAGGAAGCAATTGGTCCTAGAGAGGCAGGAAAGCCTGGTGGGCAGTCCCGGCTCAGAAGGGGCCTGTCTCTGTGTTCCACACTCTGCAGCCACCGTCCTGGAATCCTTAATTATTTTGTCCTTGAACTTTTACTTTGTAAGTGAAGTGGACGGGAGCACGGAGCGTCCGCGGGAGTCCCTTCTCCTCTCCATTTCCCAGTAAGGGTTCGGGACGCGCCCTCTCACCCAGTGCGGGGAGCTCAGCTCGCGGGCCCAGAAGCCACGTGGAGTGTCGGGTGTGGACGAGCCCTGGGCACCTGGGTGGGTCTGCGTGCACCCCGCGGGCATCCCTAGGCCCCAGGGGGGCGATACTAATGAACAAATTAAAAATACCATTCCTGCTTTTTGAACAAGGTACGCTGCGCTTTCATTCTGCTTGGCCCGCGGTCTGCACGTGTCCTTTCTTATCAGAGGAACCTAAGAACGGCCTGCCAGCTGCCAGTTGTGACCAGCCCTGTCTCCACGACTGGCCAGAAAATCTCGCCTTTTCCCACTACCATATCTTCTTCATCAGGAAGAGGTCCAGCCCTTTTCTCCTTTTCTAAACCTACAAAACACCACCAGGACCCAGTCCTATTAACTTGGGGAGGGTGGGGGTGTTAAACTTGAGCTCACCAGAGATTTCTATTTTCCAAGATCATGCATTTGACTTACGGGAAGCTTGCAGAGAACACAAGCTACATCCTGCCTTGCAGGCCCAGTTTCTGTAGCTCCAACAGTGACCAGGTTGGTACCAACACCCTGTGGTGCTGTCCCACCCTGGCCTAGATGCATTATTATGGCCTTGGGTGCCAGGCCAGAGGATTGTCACCTGTCCACTGCTCATGGAACTGCGAGGGTTTGAAGTTCATTTTCTGCGTTTTTATTTCCCTCCAGGTGTGACAAATGAGTCCTAGTCCCCTGGCGCCAGCACCATTAAACAGGTTTGGGCTCTCTCCCATCTGCCTGTGGCTCAGGGAGTCCCTAGATTCTCCCCCTCCCAAATCCAGCAGGGCCCTGAGGACCAATCTGCGTTGCTTGTTTGGGTGACAGCTCTGTGTTTATAGCGGCCTCACAGGCAGCCTCAGCAGAGAGAAGGCTGTGCCAAGAGGGTATCAAGCAACAGCTGGGCACGCGCTGCAGATGATACACGCCATGGTGGGAGGAGGGGACAGTGTGTGTGTGTGCAGCCCTTCACCGTGCCCTGGGGGAGCCACCTCCCAGATAATCCCTCCCTTGGCTCCCTGGCAAGGGGCAGGAGAACACAGGACGATTGTCACAGATCTTGTGCTGGGGAGGGAGCCACACAGACCTGCGGCCTGCAAAAGGGGCGATGAAAACAGCCCTTTGTCTGGGGCCTCCTCTGCCACACACTGGGCTTGTGTTTCTTGCTTTATGACAATTGGGTGAAACATTAGACTGGGGCATCAATTATTCAGATTTCACTGTGAGGTCAGAACAGTAGCCTGGTCCTGCCCCCGCCCAGACAGAATGAAAGAGCCCCCCGGGGGTGCGGGGCCAGGAGGGAGGCTGTCGGGATTCAGATGGCTCCTGGACGGGTGCCTGAGTCCCTGCACCCTCAGGCCTCAGCTGCCCACCCCCATCATGTCGAAGCCTCCTCTACCGGCACCAGCCAAACTGCTGTTCAGGATTTTCTGGGCATTTGGATGGCACTGAACACCTGAAAGCATCACTCCATTTTCAGGCAGAAAGTGCAGTCAAGGGAATTCTCTGGCCTCAAGGAGTTCAGCGGACATCCCTTTCACAGCACGTTCACACACACAAGGCGCCTCCTTACTACTCTGGCTCCACCTATTTGCACAGGACCCTGAGCCTGATCCCATGCCCCCCTGCCCAGCTTCCCCTCAAGAGCTGTCCTTGAGCCTCTCCCAAAGTGCCATCACATGCTGCTGTGGTCCTAGCTGCCACCTAGCTTTCTCCTCTTTTTTTTTTTTTTTTGGCAGCTGGCAGGTATGGAGAACCCTTGACCTTGGTGTTACAAGGCTGCACTCTAACCAACTGAGCTACCCGGCCAACCCCCCAGCTTTCTCCTTTCTAATACAAGAATTTCAAGCTACGCGTTTTTCTCTAAGAAGTGTTCAGCTGTGTCCTAAGATCGTGACAGGTTGTGTTTTCTCTATCATTAAATTCAAAAGACTTTCTACTTCTCCTTGTTATTTCTTCTTTGACCCATGGAATTTTTAGAAGTATTTTGTTTAACTTTCACATATTTGGGGAACATCCAGACATTTTTATGTGATTGATTTCTGCTTTAATTCCACTGTGGTCAGAGGATATTCTTGATATGATTTCCAGCCCTTTTAAATGAGACTTGTCTTATGCTCGAGCACATGGTCTGTTTTGGTGAATGGCCATGTGTACATGGAAATAATGTGCCATCTGCATTTGGGGGATGAAATGTTGTGTAAACATCAATTAGGTCTAGCTGGCTGAGAGTGTTGTTCAAATCTTATGTATCCTTGCTGATTTTCTGTCTGTTGGGTGTTGGAATCTCCCACTGTAATAGTGGATTTATCTGTTTCTCCTTTCAGTTCTATCAGTTTTTGCCTCTTGTGTTTAGAAGCTTTCTTATATTATGTGCATGTACATTTAATATGGTGTCTTAGTCAGCTCAGGTTGTCATAACAAAATACCATACACTGGGTGGCTTAAACAGATATATATTTCTCACGGTTCTGGAGGCTGGAAGTTGAAGATCAGGGTGCTAGTGTGGTTAAGTTCTGGTGAATGCTCTCTTCCTGGTTTGCAGACAGCCGCCTTCCTGCTGTGTGTCCACATGACCTTTCCTTGATACATGTGTGTAGAGACAGAGGGAGATCTCTCTCTTCTGCTTCTTGTGTATGGACACGAATCTCTTCAGATCAGGGCCCCACTCTTACAACCTCATTTAACTTTAATTAACTCCTAAGGGCCCTATCTCCAAATACAGTCACGTTGGGGGTTAGGACTTCATCATATGAATTTTGGGGGCACACAATTTAGTCCATAGCATGTGGTTATATCTTTTGGATGAATGGACAGTTTTAGTGATATGAAATGCCTCTCCTTATTTCTAACAGTATTCCTTTTTCTGAAGTTTACTTTATATGCCATTAATGAAGCAATTCATATTATCTATGACTAGTATTTGCTTAATGCATATTTTTCTATGCTTTCACTGTTTACCTCTCTGGGATTTATATTTAAACAGTATCTTTCGTAGATAACATATACCTGGGGGTGTTTTATTTATTTTTTTCAGTACAATCTTGTCTTGGTCCATTTTCTGTTGCTTATAACAAAATACTTGAAACTGGATAATTCATAAAGAAAATTTTATTTCTTATAGTTCTGGAGGCTGGGAAGGCCAAGGCCAAGGGGACATTTTGGTGAGGGCCTTCTTCTTGGTGGAAACTCTCTGAATGAATTAATCCATTCATGAAGGCTGTACCCTCATGATCCAGTCACCTCTTAAAGTCCCCACCCCTCAATACTGCCCACTGGAAATTAAGTTTCCACATGAGCCTCAGAAGGGACAAGCATTCAGACCATAGCAGACCTCTCTGCCTTCTAGTTTAGTTCACCTACTTTTTAGTTATTCATTTAGCTGACTTTAAATTTGCCATCTTGCTATTTGTCTTCTTTTTGTACATATGCTCCTTTTTTCTCTTTTTCTGTCTTTTTATGAATTGTGTATTTTTAAATATTCTGTTTTTATCTCCTCTATTGGCTTACTAGTTATACCTACCATCTTTATTCTTTTACTGGTTGCTTTAGAGTTTACAAAATCCACCATTAACTTATCAAATAATAGTATAATTGCTCACATAAAATGTAAAACCTTAAAATAATGTATTTTTACTTCCCCCTTCCATCCTTTGTTAGCCTCTTGTCTTCCTTACCTCCTATTGTTATTAGATACATTACTTCTACACATATAATAAACCCCAAGATACATTAATATAATTGTTGTTGTAAATAGTCCATTTTCTTTCAAAGAAATTTTTTGAAAGAGGAAAATTTAACAGCTTTCCTTCAGCACTTTATGTTTGTTTGTTTGTTTCTTGGCAGCTGGCTGCTATAGGGCTGTGAGCCCTTGACCTTGGAGTGACAAGGCGGTGCTCTAACCAACTGAGCCAACCAGCCGGCCCACCCCCCAGCACTTAAAGATATCTGTTTGATTGTCTTCTGCTCTGCATTGTTTCTGATGATCATTACTGTCTTGGTTTTCTATACATAGTATGGCTTTTTATTTTATTTATTTATTTATTTATTTATTTGTCCTTTTTGAGACCGGCCACACCGCACTCAGCCAGTGAGCACTGTGAGCGCACCGGTCATCCCCATATAGGATCCGAACCCGCGGCGGGAGCGCTACTGCGCTCCCAGCACCGCACTCTCCCGAGTGCGCCACGGGCTCGGCCCTAGTATGCCTTTTTAAAAAAATAAACTTTATTCTTTCAGAGCAATTTTAGGTTCACAGCAAAATGAAGAGGAAGGTGCAGAGATTTTCCATATACCCCCTGTCCAACACCTGCACAGCCTCCCCACCAAACACATCCCCCACCAGAGTGATGCCTTTGTTACAATTAATGAACTTACATTGACACGACATAATCACCCAAAGTCCATAGTTTACATAGGTTCACTCTTGCTGTTGCACATTCTATGGGTTAGGACAAACGTATAATGACATGTGTCCACCGTTATAGTATCACACGTGATAATCTCGCTGCTCTAAAAACCCTCTGCGCTCTGCCTATTCATCCCTCTCTCTACCTATCCCTGCCAACCACTGATCTTTTTCCATAGTTTTGTGATTTCCAGGGTGTCATAGAGTTGGAAATATACAGTATTTAGCTTTTTCAGATTGGATTCTTTCACTTGGTCATAGTTTCCTTTATGTCTTTTCGTGGCTTTGTAGCTCATTTCTTTTTAGCACTGAATAATATTCCATTGTCTGAATGTACCACAATACATGTATCCATTCACCTACCGAAGGACATCTTGGTTGCTTCCAAGTTTTGGCATTATATATAAAGCTGCTATAAACATCCATGTGCGGGTTTGTGTGGACACAAATTTTCAACTCCTTTAGGTAAAATACCAAGCAGCCCATTGCTGGGTCGTATGGTAAGAGTGTGTTTAGTTTTGTAAGAAACCACAAACTATCTTCCACAGTGGCTGTACCATTTTGCATTTTCACCAGCAATGAATGAGAGTCTCTGTTGCTCCACATCCTCATAAGCATTGGTGTGGGCAGCATTCTGGATTTTGAACATTCTAATAGGTGTGTAGCAGTATCTCACTATTGTTATAATCTGTATTTCCCTGATGACATATGATGTGGAGCATCTTTTCATATGCTTATTTGCCATCTGTACGGCAAATAAGGGGCATGCTTTATCTTACTGATGGATGATTTTGAGATTTTCTCTTCATCACAGGTTTTTGGCAATTTGAATGTAATGATCTTTGCCATGATATTCTTTGTGTAGATTCTTCCTAGGTTTTATTGCACTCTTTAGATTTGTGTATTTAAGTTTTACTTCAAATTTTGAATATTTTCAGTCACTATTCCTTCATATATTTTATCTGCCCGTGACCTCTTCCAGGACTCCAATTAGAGATAAGTTACACCCCTTGATATTGCCCATAGGGTCGTTTCTTCCAGCCATGTTTCTCTTTGTGCTTTAGTTTGGACGGTTCTTGTATCTTCTCTTCAAATTTACTGCCTTTTTTCTGTTAATCCCATCCAGCTTTTTTTTTTTTCAGATTTATATAATTTTTGAAAATTAACATACAGTACAATGGGCTTTTCTCTTTTTTTGGTGTGAAGTCCTGTGAGTTCTAATACATGTATAGACTCATGCAACTGCCACCTCAATCAGGACACAGAACAGTTCCATCACCTCAAAACTCCTTTATGCTGTCCCCTGGCAGTCAGACTCTCCCCCACACTGAACCTCTAGAAACCCCTGATGTGCTCTCTTTCCCCACAGTTTTGTCATTTTCAGAACATCATGTAAATGTATGACGCACAACTTGACACTGGCTTCTTTCACTCAGCATAATGCCTTTGAGGTTCAGCAATGCTATTGCATGTATCAGTAATCTGACTTTTTTGTTGTTAAAAAGTATTCCATTGTCTGCATGTTTATCCATTCACCACTGAAGGACATTTGGTTGTTTCTGGTTTGGGGTAATTCTGAAAAGAGCTGCTATAAACATTTATGTGCATGCATAAACATCAGTTTTGAATTCTCTAGGGAAAAAAAACTAGGAGTGGATCATACGGTGAATGGAAACTTAAAATTATGTGAAGCTTCTAGACTGTTTTCCAGAGTCGCTGACCACTTTGTGTTCCCACCAGCAATGAATGAGAGTTCCTGTTGCTCTGCATCCTTCCAACACTTGGTATTGCCCATGTTTAAATACTGGATTTCTTAATGTGGAGTTTTAAGGTTTTTTTATACATTTTGGATCTATGTCAGATATGTCATTTGCAAATATTTTCTCTCAGTCTGTAGCATGTCTTTAATAGTGCCTCATATGAACTAAAAGTTTTAAATTTTGGTGAACTCCAACTTATACATTTTTTATGGATCTTGCCTTTGATATCATATCTAAGAACTCTCTGCCTAAACTGTAGGTCTTGGAAATTTTCTCCTATGTTTACTTCTAAAAAGCTTCTAGTTTTACATTTTATATTAGATCTATAATCAATTTTGAATAAATTTTTTATAACATGTAAGGTTTAGTGTGAAGTTTGTGCATATGAATGTCAAATTGACTTGTCTTTGAATACTTGTCAAAAACCAATCAGAAGGATATTTGGCAAATTCACAAGTAAATATAAAAAAACCAAAACAAACAAACAAAATCTCCTATATAACCAAAGGGTCAAAAAGGAAAACACAAAGGAAATTAGAAAATGCTGTGAGATAAATGAAATGAAAACAAATCAGATCAAAGCTTAAGAATTTAATGGAATCAGTACTTAGAGGGATATTTATAGTTGCAAACACCTATCTTAAAAAATAAGAAAGATCTCACCTTAGGAAACTAGAAAAATAATAAACTTCCACCTAAAGAAACTATAGAAAGTAGAAAAAAACTAAACACAAATCAAGCACAGGAAGGAAATAATAGATATTAAAGCTGAAATAAATAAAATAGAGAGTAGAAAAACAGTACAGAAAATCAGAAAAACCAAAAGTTGGTTCCTGAAAAAAATCAAAAACCTTTGACAAACCTTTAGATATACTGACCAAGAAGAAACAAAAGAGGACTCAATGACTAAATCAGAAATGAAAAGGAGACATAACTACCAACTTTACAGAAATAAAAAGGATTATGGGAAAATACTATGAACAACTGCATGCCAACAAATTAGATAATCCAGATGAACCAGACAAGTTTTTATAAAGACACAAACTTCCGAACCTGACTCAAGAAGAAATAGAAAATTTGAATAGGTCTACCTATAAAAAGTGAAGAGGTTGAATGAGCAATCATAAAACTTCACATGAAAAAAGCCCAGGAACAGAGAGCTTCACTGGTGAATTATACCAAATGTGTAAAGAAAATTAATAGCAATCCTTCACAAACTTGTCCAAAAAATAGAAGGGGTGGAACACTTCCTAACTCATTCTATGAAGCTAGTATTACCCTGATTCCAAAACTAAAGACATCATAGAAAAGAAAACTATAAGATGATATTCTTATGAATATAGATGTAAAAATTCTTTAACAAAATACTAACAAAAAATGCAGCAACATATAAAAAGAATTTTGCACCATGACAAAGTGGGATTTATGCCAGGAATGCAAGGTTAGTTCATCATATGAAAATCAATCAATGTCATACACCATATTTATAGAATAAAGGATAAAAACCACATGATCATCTCAGTAGATGGAGAAACAGCATTTGGCAAAATCCAACACCCCCTCATTATAAAAAAAAAGAGAGAGAAAGAGAAAAATGCAACAAACTGGGAATATTAGGAACTTCCTGAACTGATAAAAGGCATCTGTGAATAACGCACAGCTAACATTATACTTAACAATGAAAGACTGAATTCTTTTCCCCTAAGATGAGAAACCAGGGATGTCTGTTCAGACTGCTTCTATTCAACATTGTACAGCAGTTCTAGCCAGGGAAATTAGGCAATGAAAAAAAACAACATCCAGATTGAAAATGAAGAAGTAAAACTCTCTGTAATTGCATATAACATGAACTTGCATATAGAAAATCATAAGGAATTCCACTAAAAAACTATTACAATAAATGATTTTCAGCAATGAACAATCCAATGATGAAATTAATAAAACAATTGGATTTACATTTGCATTAAAAAGAATAAAATACTTAGGAATAAATTTGACAATAGAAGTGCAGTAATTGTTTTCTGAAAAGTACAAAATATTGTCAAAAGAAATCAAAGAAGACCTAAATAAGTGGAAAGATATCTCATGTTCATGGATCAGAAGATTTAATATTGTTAAGAGGGCAACACACCTCAAAACCATCGGCAAATTCATTGCAACCTCTATCAAAATGCCAGCTGTCTTTTTTGCAAAACTGACAAGCTGGTCCTACAATTCATAGGGAAATACAAGAGATTCAAATAGCCAAAGCATTTTTTTTTTTTTGTCTTTTTTGTCTTTTTTCCGTGTCCGGCAACGGATCGCAACCCTCAGTGTCGCCCCTGTACCGGACTGGGACCGGCAACGGGATCGCAACCCTTGGTGCTGCTCCCGTGCCTCGCTCAGCCAGTGAGTGGGAACCGGTCTGTATGTGGGATCCGAACCCTCGGGCGGGAGCGCTGCCGCGCTTCCCAAGCGGCGCACTATAGCAGTGCGCCACCGGGCCGGCCCTCAATCGCTGACTTGAGTTAATCAGAATGAACAAAATAACA
>NW_007726533.1:271507-303083 GCF_000696425.1 Galeopterus variegatus | reverse complement strand
CCTGGGTCCGCCAACGGGATCGCAGCCCTTGGTGCTGCTCCCGTACCTCGCTCAGCCAGTGAGTGGGAACCGGTCTGTATGTGGGATCCGAACCCTTGGGCGGGAGCGCTGCCGCGCTTCCCAAGCGGCGCACTATCCAGTGCGCCACCGGGCCGGCCCCAAAGCATTTTTGATAAAGAAAAAAGTTGGAGGATTCACAATTCCCAATTTCAAAACTTACTTCAAAGCTACAGTAATGAACATAATGTGGGAGTAGAATAGTGATAGACATATACATCAAAATAATACAATCCAAAGTCCTCAAATAAACCCACACATTTCTGGGCCACTGATTTTCAGAAAGGATGCCACGACAATTCAATGAGGGAAATAAGAGTCTTTTCAAAAATGCTGCTGGGACAACTGGATAGCCACATGTATAAGAATGAAGATGAACCCTTAGTTCATACCATTTAAAAAAATTAGCTGAAAATGTATCAAAAACCTAAATGGAAGAGCTAAAACTATAAAACTTTTCTCACTTGTGCTTTCGGTGTCATATCTAAGAAATTATTGCCTCATCCAAGGTGATGGAGAGACTTATGCATGTTTCCCACAAATTCCGCCTTCCTCAGCCCCCTGCAAACTCCAGTCTGTGTCCTCCTCTTCTCCAGCCAAGACCATTGTTCTTGGCTGGATGCCCTCTATGCACCAGGACCCAGGAAGTGCCCCTAGGTGAGCAGCCAGGTAGGCTGTAGGTTCATGCTATTCGTTAGCCTTTCGAGAGATCACATCCCTGCACTGCCTGTTGTCCACTGTCTGCAATTAGTCGTTTCATCTGTTTTGTCCAATTCTCAACTGTGTTTGAAGCAGGAAGGCTAGTTTGCTGCTAGCCGCTCTGTCATGACCAGAAGTGAAAGTCTTTTTATTCTAATTGGAACTACTGAATTATCTGACTGCTTTGATGTCATGTAGACAAAGCTCTAAATAGCTTTTCGTAAATGTATGTGATAAAGGAGATAGCCTTAGAAATTTAGTTGGAGTAAATTTTGCACAGCTTGATTTCATTTTCAGGTAAATTTTTTACACACCCACATGAAAGTGTCTTAAGAAGATCCAGCAAGGCCATTGCTTGGAAAAGGCGACTTGCACTCCTTATTGTAATTGCAAAAGTAATACTTATTTGTCACTTAAAATTATTAAAATATTATAACAATGTTTATTTTAATACATAATTATAAAAAATTATAAAAATATAGTAGCAAGCTACCCCTCACAAAATGAATCACCCTTAATCCCCATCATTTAGCAATTGTTGCTCTCCTTGTAGGGACTAAACATGTGTACTGTATTATCTATATATCCACACAAATAGTTTTAGATGAAAATTAACTCATAATGTATGACCTGCAAGTGTTAGTTTTGAGTCTCCCTAGTAGGAAGGATCTGATAGAAGAATTAGGGAGATGCTGGCTGACAATGCAAATCTGCAAGTTACTTGCTGTGCTGACCTGGGTGGCTCGTTGCTGCATCAGCAGTGGCCGGATGGATGTGGAGTGGATTAGTGGACTGTGGTCACCGGGGATAACAGGAGTGTCCCATGTTTCCTCTGGGTGTGAGGTGAGGCACAGGGAGAATCGATCCATACTCATATTGGCCCCTTTTACATCCCCACCCCCATGAGGCAGAATGGCAGACAGGGACACTGAGGGACCATCTGTCCCAATAGTCCATAGAATCCTTCCAGATTCACTCAGTTGAGATGAATTTATCCTCATTTCTTTTAAAAAATAATGATGTAAAGTAAGTTAAAATAAGAGACACCAATTCAAGAGAGCTATATCGCACAGATGATTTTTTCAAGGCAAGTTATAAGTAGAAGGGGAAAGTGTACTAAGAAACTTTAGACAAAGGCTAGTTGCTGTAAAAAGCTTAATTATTTAAATTTGACTTTCTTGGCAGCCAGGGCAAAAAAGGCAAATAAAGAGTATCACACAGCTCTTGCTATCTAACACGGTCCCATGATTCCTTATCAGAAGAAACCCTTCAGGGTGGATGTTTTTCTGAACTCAGAACACTTGGATTTTAGACAGCACTAATGTGCATGTACTGTGTATATTCAGTAACACCCAACAGGATCAGGGCAGCAACATGTTACCAAGCACATTTATATTTCTGCAGTGACATATGTAAATATTCATGTTAGGACCTTAACTCTCTGCATATCTGATCAGGTCAGGTTTTGCCACCAAATGAGTTTGCCACTAACTTACGGAAAAAGTCTCGGTTTTCAGAAATATTTAGATTTTGGAACTGCTCATTAGAGACTGTGGGCCTGTAACAGAAGCTGTTAATTAATCTCTAGAGAGGGAGAAATGTTTTCCTAGTTCAGAAATCTAATACCATGTGGACCTTAAAGATATTGCACAACTAAATGGGCAGGTTCACCAATGAATGTTTTACAAAAAATTGCTTTGTTTCAACAAATTCTACCGAACACTATTGGAGGGGCACCTGGCCAGCCACCTGGCCCTTGGGGGGAGGGCGGGAGAGGGCAGGGCAAAGCTGGGGATGAGGATGACCTCCGCCCCCCACTGGGGTGCAGGGCTTACAGGGGCCAGAGCACAGGGGTGCAGGGACTGATCCTGGAAGGGCAGAGGGGATTTTGCAGGGGGCAGGGCTGGGATAGGGTATTTGTTTGGCTGCAAGTAACAAAGCCCCTGGCTGAAGCTGGCTGAACAGATGACCTGGCAGCTGGAAGCACAGAGGCAGTTTGCCAGGCTCCAGGGTGTCTCCCTGGGTTTGACCCTCCTCAGGGTGTGGTCTCACCCTTGGCTGGTAAATGTGACATCCTGACATGGCAAAAGTCCAGAGGAACGTGCTAGATCATTTCTTCCTGTGGGTCCATTTTATCAAGGAGGAAACCTTTTCCAGGAACTCCCAGCAGACTTCGGCTCATTGGCCGGCAGGGTCCCCAGCCCCACAGCAAGGGGAAGAGAGTAGACCGGCTGGCAGGGACTGGTCAGTTCCCATCCTGAGTCACTGTGGGGAGGAAGGGGTGTCAAAGTAGGCCTCAAACAGTGAGGAAAGGGGGGATGGCGATGGGCTTGCCACCACTGTGCTCAGTAGGGGTGGGGAGAAGGGTGTGGAGGGACAGGACAGAGATAGAGGGAGGTCACTCCTAAAACCTGGGGGTGGGGATACAAGGACATGGGGTGATGACTACCAAGAGAAGTTACGTGCCTTGAGCATGTGGGGAATGGGGCTGGGAAGGGGCAATAAGCTCCCTGGGCGAGGGTGATCAGGCAGGGTCTGGGGTCTGGGTTAGCGTAACTGGAGTTGGGCTCAGGCAGCAATTCAGGGGACAGATCAAGGTACCCTTCAGGGCTGCAGGGAAGAGCATGAGCGAAGGCCCACCTGATCTGCGTGTGTCTAGGGAGGCGAGCTGTTTCCTGTGCACACCACACAACACTTCTGGTCTCCAGATGTATGGTCATTTCCCCACCCCAAGCAATTCAATTCTCCAGTTCTCTGCAGACACCAAATGGATGTCCTACAATGTAACTCAATTCTTTCTTTGTCTTTTTCGTGACCGGTAAGGGGATCGCAACCCTTGGCTTGGTGTCGTTCGCACCGCACTCAGCCAGTGAGCGCACCGGCCAGTCCCACATAGGATCTGAACCCGCGGCAGGAGCGCCACCCCAGCGCCGCACTCTCCCTAGTGCATCACGGGGCCGGCCCACAATGTAACTCAATTCTGATACTGTCTACCTAGATAGCCTCAGATCTCACAGGTTAAGGGTTCAGTCCCACGAGACTGCCCCCAATCCAGAAGCCAGCTGTAAGTCCCGGTTGTCACCTGTGCTTCTGACTACCGGCTATAAATCAGGGGGTTCCCACGACCTCCTCCTTGGGTTTAGTCATTTACTAGAAAGGCTCACAGAACTCAGGGAAACAATTTACTTCTATCTACTGGCTTATCAGAAAGGGATGGGGAAGGGGCGCAGAGCTTCCAGGCCCTCTCTGGAGGACCACCCTCCATGATCCTCCCTGTGTTCAGCAACTGGAAGCTGCCCCAGCCCTGTCCTTTAGGGTTTTTATGGAGGCGTCATTACTTAAGTGCCATTGATTCCATCATTGGCCACCAGTGATCAACTCAGCCTTCAGCCCCTTCCCTCCCTGGAGGTGGGAGGTCAGGGTAATGGGGCTGAAAATTCCAACCCTCTCCTCACATGTTGGTTCCCTGGCAACCAGCCCCCATCCTGAGGCTAACCAGGAGCCTCTGCCACCAGTCATCTCATTAGCATACAAAAGGGCACTTGTGACTTTGGGGATGCCTTGGGTTTTAGGAGCTATGTGCAGGGAAGGAAGAGGGGGGACTGCAAGACCAAATATGTATTTCTTATTATATCACAATGTCAAAACACAGTGTGATGGGTTAAGCCAGAAAAACCATTAATGTAGTGTATCTTACCCATTAACCTTAACACAAGTCTTCACAATGACATAGAAGGCCAGGCTCAAACATAGCATACTGGAGTCCTTGATGGAACTCCCAGAGAAGTGGGCCCAGACCCACCGCTCCCCTCTGTCCCACTCCCGGCTCCTTTCCTCAGCCCATGCCCAGCCCATGTACAGAAAAGGGGGGCCACACATGCCCAGGTGGGGATGTATAGCAGGGGAATTCCAGGTCCTGTGCCTGCTGCACAGCCTAGAAGGAGCACAGGCTCTGGGCAGGACATCGCCTGGACCCACACAGCCCTCGCCATGGGAAAGGACACCAATGGAGCGAGGCCCCGGAACAGGGGCTCCTCTTGCCGGCTCTTCGGGTGGCATTGATGCAATACAGGGAATGAAGGGAGGACTCTAGGGGGACACTCTGGGGTCTGGCCTGGGCCAGGTGGAAGATGCTGTCCCCTTCACCAAGATAGGGCCTCCCAGGTAAATGGCCAGGCATGCATTCCTTTCATTAGTTTGGGGTCTTTGCAAGTACTTTTAAAATGCGGTGACATTCCACTGTGCAGAGAGTGCCTCATGCTGCCCAGCCACACGTCATTCCGGAGTGCAGGCGTGCCCTGTGCAGTCGGGCGGAGGGAAAGTGATGGCGGCCGTGCTTCTTTGTTTGGGGCATTTTGGGGGGCCTGGCTCTGCCCACTGGTGTGCCCATGGCCAGTGTTCCTGAAGCCTGTTCTATTCCACGGACTAAGGCTCCTCAATACTGAGAACACTGGACTCAAAGGCCCTGTTGTGACAAAAGGACCAGACTCCGGGCGAAGTCAGGCCTGGTGCTGGGGCAACACCAGCGGGAGCCCAGGCAGAGCACCCTGGCTGAGAGGCCTCCTCTGGGCTATTACAACCCTGTGCTTCCTCATCCCCCACGGTCCCCCACACCCCGCCTGGCTCGGCTCCTGCTCTGTGGGGTCAGATGCAAGGCTGTAGAGTCATGACCAGGAGGAAGGTGGTGGGGCATGCCCAGCCCAGCCCTCCCCGGCCACCCACCCACTGCTGTCACGTGCTTGCCGGCTAGGCAGAGACCCACAATGCGGCTTTGTGTGGCAGCTGGCTCTGAGCACACACGGAGTGTCTGGGGCAGCCCTGGCTGGCGGTGCCAGCCCTAGAAGTCAGAGATGCCGGGCTGGGGAGAGAGGATGCACCCTGCCAACCCCTCCAGGGCCCGGGGCCAGACACTCTCCAGGAAACACCTGGGCTGGCCAGGATGCTTTAGGGGACACCCTGGAGGCTGTGTCTGGGGAGCAGGCAACCTTTAGAAGAGGTCTGGTCACCTGTCCACCAACTAGCAGAGCCTGTAGACCACCCTAGAACCACCAGGCCCCTCAGCCAGACCAACTAGGCCTGCCATGGAGATTCCCAACACAGCCCCTGGTCCCAGGTGAAATGAGAAAAAAGAGGACAGCTTTGTCAATTTTTATAAAGCCCAATGTTTTTATATTTTTTAAATGACTTTTAAAAAAATGTTGAAACATTCTTTTTAAATGAAATGATTATGGCAGATAGAGGTTGTTTTTGTGACAACACCTTTAATGGGCAAACAAAAAAGTTGGCAACTCTATTTTCATCCTTTTTAAAAATTTGATTTACAAAGGCCCCAAATGTTGAAGCTCAGCCCTGGGGGCCTGGCTGGGGACCTGTGAGAGAGCCAGGCAGCTGCGGGAGCAGCCGTGGGCAGTCACGGGCGGGGAGGCCACTGGCTGTGAGAAGCCCTGAGTTTCCAGGAGCCAGGTGGGGGGCGGCCTCCTGAGCCTGGGGCCTCCTCCCCTCTGGGCAAGGCAGAGATTGACTTCCCTTTCTGCAGCCCGGCTCTCAGGAAGCCCCCTCAGTTCTTCCCTGGGCAGATGAGGGCCTGTCGCTGGGCTCTGTCCATCCTCTCTCTGAAGCTGCCTCAGTGTTGTTTCAGACAGAACACTTGGTAGGAAGAACACACTTCTTGCCTGAGTTACTTGGCCTGGATCTGAGAAGAGGGTTTGGTTCGTGCCTCATGGGGACCGTCCCCTGCCTTTTGGAGGTGGCCACTCTGTGTGAGCAGGAAGGGGCAGCCCATCTGCCAGGACTGCCCTGCTGCAGGGTCCCTCAGGGGCCACAGGGCCTTGCTATGGCCAAGCCCACCAGGAGATCTCATCAGCTTGAAGCTGGTCCCAGGGGATGAGACCATCCAGAGAGAGGGTCTAGCAGAAAAATTGCATCCCATTCACGGAAATGTTTAAGTAAAAAGCAGATCCAGGGAATGTCTGTTCTGGTTCTTCTTTTTGAATGATACAGTAATGTGTTAAGCTTAATTTAAGAAGAAATACTCTCATATTTTTACTTCTTTTTTGCATTGGATTTGCAGTGAGATTTTTTAAAAAATGCAAAAATGCCTTTCTACCTGGGTCTGAGTCTCCCAAGGTTTTTAACCCATTTCAGTTCTGTGGATAATTAGGTACACTTGTTGCTGAGACTGACTTTCCCAGACCTGTGGAGAAAGGCCCCAGCCCTGAGGGGCTCTGGAGACCCAGCCTCCCCACAGCAGCTGATGCCCTAATCAGGGAGAGAGAAGTGGAAAGATGCACTGGGCTTGGAACATCCCTTGCCCTGGCCAGGCCCCTCTGTGTGCATGGGAGGGGGGGAGGGTTCTTGGGGCCCTGGGGGGTCACACTCACTGGATGCCATGAAGCCTGTGCTGGGACCCCCAAGCCCAGCCCAGCCCCCAAGAAGGTCACACTCTGGTAGGAAGTCCAGCAGGCAAATGGACTGGTGGATAATTGCACAGCTCCGAGGCTGCTGGGAGAGGCGGTGGGCAGAGAAGGCACCCAGAGCAGAAAAAGGATGCTCAGGGATGAATCCAGGCCATGGATCAGCATGTGTGAGGGCCGTGAGGAACGGGGCCTTCTGCAAAGTGCAAAGTATAGCCTGCAGCCTGCCTGGAGGCCACTGACCTGGAGAGGAGCTTCTGCAGAACAGGATTCCCTGGCTCTTCCTGGAGAGGGAGTCATGCCCTGGGTGTGGCTGTTAGAGTACCTGAAGGCCAGGGGAGGAGGGCGTGGCGCTAGCATGTCAGACATGGCCAAGGAAGCACAGGTCACCTCTCCAAGCCAGTTTTCTCATCTGTGAAGTGGACACCAGTGGGGGAGAGAGTCCTGCACGAAGCACTTCAAATGCAAGTATCCCCAGGCAAGCTGAGTCGCTGGAATCTCCTCTAGGAATGTGCGGCAGCTGAGAGGAGGCAGGGTAGGTGCCAGAGCTGCCACCAAGGGGGCAGAGGGGCACAGCAGGACAGGCTCTGGACCAGCCTTCAGGTGGCTGGGCCATGTGCCCACAGTGGCGACAGCCCCCTCAGCTACCCTGTGGGTGTCCCTGCTTGGCCCTGGCCCAGAGGTGACATGGAACATGCCTGTTTCTGGCACTTATTGCTGTGCAGTTCCAGGGTGTTCTCTGCCAGATATGAGAGGGAGACCCTCAGGCACTTTCCTCCTTCTACAACACCCACTGTCCAGTGGGAGTCAGAACTCACAGGGCGTCACGTGCCGTGAGGACCCGGTGGGAGATGTGAGTTCTGGGGAGGGGGAAGGAGACTATGGAGAAACAGACGAAATTCTCCTAGACCAGCTGGACATGCTGAGCCTTGAGCTTGTGAGCGTCTAAACTGAGCAGGGGTCTGAGCCCACCCCCTGAATCTCGGACAGGGCCACCAGGGCCTGGCAAGGCCCAACGATTGTCCCAAAAGCCTCAAAGCAGGAGCACGTGGACAGGTAGCATTTAAGATGAAAGAAACAATCTTTAATAAACAGGTTCAACTTAAAGCCATATCAAAATGACAGACGCTTAATCTCTCACAATATTTTTGTCATAATGCTGGGACAGATATTCTTGTTTTTTGCAAGAAAAGGGGCTTTTTTGTGTGTGTATGGAGTTGTAAGGCATAAGAGACACCACACCCCAAACAAGATTTTGTGGCAGCACCAGGCCTAGACCAAGCCTGAGGAATCACCCTGTCCAGCCAGCCTTCTCATCCCGCCTGAGGGTGGGCTTATGCCGCCAACAGCCCAAGCCCCAGCCTCACCCAGGCCCACCTGGCTGGAAGAAGAGCTTCAGGATCTGACGCCACCTGGGGACCTGGGGCAGGTGACCTCAGGCTCCTTTAAAGCCTTGCTCCTCAACTCTCCCCCCATCTCTCAGCAGAACATACCACTATTCCTATGAAGATTAAAGACCCTGTGCTAGCACGAGGGTTTGTGAAATGTGATGGGCACACACATTCACATCATGGGGGTCTCCGGCTTATCTCCAAAAGTCCTGCACCAATGGCTGGGAGTGAACAAGGCCACACCAGATGCTAGCACTCACAGGGCAGCTGCATGCTGTCACCACGCTCTGTGTCGGTGCTAACTATTTTTCAAAAGGTGTTTTAAAGGATTCGCTGTTGCTTATGGAGTGTGGCTCATCCTCCTGCCCACCCGGACCATAGTTTCAGAACTAACCTGTTGATGACTGACCCTTCCCCAACCCCCAAGCTGAGACCTTCAGGGAGAAGGTGGGGAGGGAGTCCTGAGGGCAGTGGGGGACAAGGCCCCTGACAGGGCCGATGAGCAGATTGTGGGGTGTTGGTGAGACAGCAGTGGGAAAGGGGAGACAGGAAGGCAGCCGCCTGTAGACAGCCTGGCCCAGGGCTACCTCCACTTCCCCAACCAGGCACAGGCCGGAGCAGGAGGGCACTGTCTGAGAACTGGCAAAGGAAGGCCATGGGGCTTGTCTCCAGAAACTGGCAGAACCGCAAACAGCTTTGCCTGCCCTTGTCCTCTGGATTGATCTACAAGGTCAGTCTCAACAGGGGAGACAGAACGCTGCGTCCCAGGCCCATGTGGACAGAGGAGGGGCCACCGGCTGGGCCTGACTGGGTTGGGCTGGCCACACCCAGGGGTCAGAGTTCATCTGCTACCCTTCTCTGCAGGGTCAGGCCTGGGAGGTGCTGAGCACCGTGATCATAGTCCAGCTGGCATGACCATGTCTGATGTTAGGTCGGCTTCATGCCACAGGGCAAGGCCAACAATCAGGCTGGTGCCTTCCTGGAGAGCCTCTCTCCTTCAGACAGGATGGTGGACAAAGTCTCCAAGCTGGAAGGGCTGGGGCAGGGAGAGGGGCTGGGGAGAGGATGAGGGGGTTTGGAGAGCAGGTGGACCATACAGGGCAGGGACTCACACCTGCATTCACGCAGAGGGCACCTGTGGGCGGCTTGGCCACATTGCCCAAGGAGGCCAGGCAGCCCTCCTGCCCACATGAAATGTGATCTGCCTTCTTCCTCTCCTTGAGTCGTTATTTATTTATCTGGAAAATGCTTTGATGACAGAAATCCAGAGCTGTACACAGGCATCTGTAATAAGGGTAATCAGGAGCAGAAAAGGGGACAGGGCGTCCCTCTGGGCCTGTGGGAGAGGCTAACATCCTTCACATTTGCAGAGCTCTGTGTCTACTGCAGACATGCTCCAGGCCTTTCTTTCTATTTCTCCTCCCAGGCATTGCAGGGGTGTCATGGGTCAGATCCTCATTTCACAGTTGGGGAAACTGAGATCTGGGCTGCTCCCTGGGTTCCAGAGGGGCTGGCCCGAGGCAGCCCTGCAGGTGGCCTGTAGCCTTTTCCTGTGCTCTGGGCGCTGCCCATGGTCTGAAAATTACAACTGCTTGTTGTTGCCATGGTGACTGGTGTTATTCCATCCTGCAGAGCTGTGTGCCCTGCCTCGCCCAAGATGGTCTGTTTCTGCAGGAGAGCTTCTGTCACTGTGTGTGTGAGCATGTGTGCGTGTGTGTGTATGTATTTGGTGTATGAGAGAGAGAGAGAGACACGCCCTTCCTGCCATACCCCCTCTGTCCAGCAGACCCTCTGCCCCAGCCCAGCAGCCTGCCAGGCCCTGAGCTCTGGGCCCCACTCCTCTCATGGGGCCCCACTCAGACCACGCGTGCATGCCACGCGGACTGCTCGGCTTTCCCCCAGTTCCTCATGAGGTGAAATCCCTGCACCAGAACATGGAGAGCATCCCCATTCTTGTTTCGGCTGCCAAGTGCTCTGTTATGTGGTGGACAGCTGTAGTAATCTGTTTAACTAAGCCCTGTAGATGGACAGTTGGGCCATTTCCAGTCTCAGGCTGTTACAAGCAAATCTGCAAATAATAACCTTGAACATATGTCATTTTGCACATGTGAGAATATTTGTAGAATAAATTCCTAGAAGTAGCAGTACTGGGAAATGAGTGGATGCGTTTCTAAGATTAGTAAATACTGCCAATGGCTGTCCGTAGTAATCTCCACTGCATGCCTAGTACATGCCAAGCACTGAACTCAACATTTTATCCGGATTATTTTATTTCATCTCACCATGGCCCTATAATAGATGTTGGTCCTATCCTCACTTTATAGACAAGCACACTGAGGCTCAGAGAAATTCAGAAACTTGCTAAATCACCTCTGGGTTGGAGGGGGTGGGGCTGGGAGGGAACTCAGGCCCAGCCCTGGGGCACCTGCCCCGCCCAGAGGGTACTTGGCCTACTGGCCCCTGGTCCCCTTCACCTGTTCCCCAAGGCCTATTCAAGCTTGGACCCTCCTCACACTAACCAGGCTCCCCTGGAACCAGGCACCACCCACCCCACCTCGGGGCCTTGGCACAGCGCCCACCACGAGTCGGTGTCCTTGGCCTGGCTGACCAGCCTGGAGAGAGTCCCTGCTGCCCAGTCTCATTCTTCCAGGCTGGCCGCACAATTCCGGGTGATGTTCTATGGCCTCCACTTCTTTTCCCAGGTCCTGTCACCTCCTGGCCAGACTGTATGTTCCAGAGAGTCAGGGCCTGGGTCCGAGCTGACCAAAATGCCAGCCTGTGATCTCCCAGCCCCAGCCGGGCCCAGGGGAGGACAATGAGTGAGGCAGGGAAGTTCAGGAGGGGAGCCAGAAGTAAGCGCCTGCCTTTCCCGGAGGGCTCCCTCCATCTGAATCACAAAATGGTTAGCGGAGGGGAGGGAGCTCTGCTGTAACCTCCACCTCATTTGCACAACAAAAGCCATCACCCAGAGGCTCTCAGTGGCTTTGTTGAGAGCTCCCGGCCTCGCTCAGGCAGAGCCTTGGGAATTGTTCCTGAGCACAGGTCATTCCTGGGCTTGACAGCCACCCGGATGACAAAAGCCACATTGTGGGGCTGGCGGCAGCTGCCAGCACCTGCTCCCTGGGCTGCCGCTGCTCGTGGGCCACAAGGCTCTGCAGTGTTCCTGCTGTCCTTGCTGGGGACACAGCAAAGGTCAGATCCTGAGGCCAAGGGTATCACCCTGAACACAGTGGTGGGGGGTGGTTAGGAACTGCGCCTGGTCCCCAAAGGACCTGGAGAGGTGGCCTAGAGCTGGGCAGTGGTGAGGTGAGGAATCTAAGGTCTCCAGTGACTAACGGTGACCCTAGACTTGAAGATGGAACAACAGGGCACTCTGCAGGTGTGCCATGCCATGCTGGAGAATCGCAGTATGTGATGCTCTGCTCACAACAGGTGTTTCCGCACTTTTCAGATGGGGAGACAGGCTCAGAGAGGTTCACTAGCTGGTCCAACATCACATAGCAGAGCTGGGATTGAACGGAGTTCGAATGGCCCAGCCCCTCAGGTGATGCTCCTCTGGGCAGTCCCAGAGGCTCCCCTGGCCCGCAAATTTCTGTTAACCCATGGAACCACCATGCATCCCTCCCCTTCCCCGGAACCCCCTCCTGAGCTCCCTGCCTTCTCTCTGTGCACGGTACTGAGTCCTGGCTGTGAGCTCCTGCATTTTGGCACCCTTGGTACATAGCCCAGAAGCCATACCACAGTGCCAGCAGTCAGTCAACATTAGTGGAACTAAGTTAACTTTATGACTGTATTCCAAATGAGAATGTTGCAGCTAGTCTGACCCAGAGGAGAAATGTTTAACTCTGTATGTGTCTCTGGCTAACCTCAAGAGGCAAAGGTCGTGCTGGCCACAGATTCGAAGGTATCCGCAGGTCCACAGGGGGCAGCCCTTCTCGAGGACTGGACAAAGGTGTGAGGTGCGGGGGAAGCTGTGGTGGGAGCATACACCGTGGGAGAGCAAGGGCAGGGGAGACCCCCCCCCCAGAGTTACCCTGGGGTGGGAAGACCATGCCTTCCCTGGAAACAGCTGTAAGGACAGGGGTCACCTTAAAGCCATGTCCTGCTCCAGAGGGACACAGAGCCTGCAGAGACCCTCCTCCTCCTCTCTCTCTGTGACCTCCTGCTGGGGTGTTCCACAGTTCAAAATCAACCAGAGGAAGGTCAAGGGAGCCCTTGATACCACTGGGTGGAATAGAGTCAAGGTGTCCTCGGAGGAGCCCGGGAGCACAGCTGCAGGTGAGAGCTTGAGCCCAGCTCAAGGTGACACCATGGCAGGAAGATGGGGCCATGGGAAAGATCTGGGAAAGATCAACACCTGTCAGAGGGGGAAGCCAGGGCTGAGCTCAGGCCTCAGGAGAACTGGCCCTGTGGCCTCTCCCAGACAGAATCAGAGGCAAGAAAGGGGGTATGAGGGAAGGCCCTGAGGAGCAGCTGCAGGCGGGCTGGGCCCAGAGGGCAGTCATGGGCTGGCCCAGCCCTCGTCCCATCTCCCTTTCCCCTGAAAAAAAGACATAGCCAGGCCACACAGCTGGAGGAAGGAGGACCTGTGAGCTCTCTCCCTGCAGGTCCACACAGTCTTTGTTCCACCTGTGAAGAGGCTCCCTGGGGTTCGGAGTCCCCTTGACCAAGCTCACAGCGAGCTTGAAACCCACACGCTCGGATGAACAGGCCAGCCACTCTCACCAGGAAACCCCTGGGAAACGTCAGAGGCAGGCAGAGGTATGGAATTGGGAGCCCTGAATGCTCTCCTCCCGGCTAGGAATGAAAGACCTGCACATTGGAGCATGCTTATTTGTGAGGTAACCAATTAAGCCTTAAAGGGCACTTGGAATTTGAGTGAGTTCCCCAAATTGACTGAATTTGTCAAACATTCTGAATCAGAAGGGAGTGGAGGACCCTGGATGGGCAGACCTGTGGGCATGCCCAGCCCCTCCCCCATATGGGCTCCGTGCTGCTGCCTGGCCAGGCTCCAACTGTAGCCAACCAGGTGGTGCAGAATTCTGGAAAAGCGCCCGCTTCTGCGCCGCTTCCCACAGAGAATATAGGCCACTTGCCTCTCCCACCTCCCCCTGCTGTGACTCTTACTGCAGACCTGCAGGTGCGGCAGGTGTCTCCAGAGCAGAAAGCCAATACTTTAAGGATGTGGGTCCCTCTGGGCACCCCTGAGCCACTTCCCTGGCCCTGGGTAGGCCCACCTCCTGGCATCCTGTTATGGGAGACCCCTATCTTTTTTAAAGCAGCTGTTGACTGAGCTTTGTTACTTGCAGCCCAAAGCATTTCTAACTGATAAACTGGCCTTGGAATCATAACAGGGCTCTAACCTAGAACCCAGGTGTAGCCCACTGTGCCTTTTAGAATTGGTTCCCTAAATGATTCCTGCATCACAGGGTGTCTTAGTCAGTGTGGGCTGCTGTAACAAAATACCATACACTGGGTTGTTTAAACAAGACATCTGTTTCTCACAGTTCCAAAGGCTGGAAGGTCCAAGATCAAGCTTCTGGCACAGTGCTTTCTAACTTTCCTGTAGATGGCTACCTTTGTGCTGTGTACTTGCATGGTGGAGAGCTCTCTCAATCTCTCTCTCAAACTCTCTCTCATTCTCTTTCATTCTCTCTCTCTCTGTCTTTCTTTCTTCCTCCATCATTCCCCCCTTCTTATAAAAGCACTAATCCCACATGAGGGTTCCACCTTTAAGACGAATCATCTCTCAAAGGCCTCACCTCCAAATACCATCACATTGGCAGTTAGGGCTTCAACATATAAATTTGAGGGGACACAATTCAGTCCATGGGGACCAGATAAGAGCCCGAGAAGCCCAAATGGTTGTTGTTATCGGGGGGTGGACAAATGTGGGTAGTTTGCTAGTAATCACTGATTTCTTCCAGACATCATCTCCTGCCTTCTGGAGAGCAGAGGGGAAGGGAAAGGTGTTCTTTTTTATCTTGTCTCTAAGGGTGGGATGGGGGCAGGGTGGGGACAGGGCTACACATGGCTGTGGGCCTGAGGACAGCCCCGTGGCTTGAGGCAGCTGACAGTGAGGCCCGAAGTTGTGATCTTGGGACCAAACCTCCCAAAGGCAGGAAAACCTGGTTAGCTCATTTGGTCAGAGCACGGTATTATAAGACCAACATCAGGGATTGTTCAGATCCCCTTACCAGGCAGTTGCCAAAAAATAAAAGCTCAGTCTATTGGAGCATGGTGCTGATAAAGGCAGGAAAACCCATGGTGCCTTTTACGGGACCCAGTTCTGTGCCTTTAGAGCCAGACAAAGATGGCAGTGAGGTGATCCGACAACTGGTCCCTGCACCCCTGCTGAGGGGTGCACCTCACTGTCCCTGCTCAGTGCCAATGTGGGCAGGCTCCATAAAAAGACCTAAGGTGGCGTATGTTTGGGGTGGGAGTGCAGCATTCTGGGGACAGAAATCTCTGTTTGGTTGACAAAGAAGAGATGTTTGGCTAGAAAAGAGATTTTGAGGCTACTGCAAACATTTAAATATTATCTGCATATTCCATAATATCCATGATATAATGATAAAGTTTGTAAATGCAGTACAGGCTCTGTGGCTACATATCTGGGGTGAAGCAAGGCTCTCAGGAGTGGTCATCCTTGGTGGGTCCCTGTGGGGAGCAGCCTTGGGTGCAATCTCTAGAGCTGACTTTTGAACACAGAACTTTTCCCCCTGCCAGGCATAAATTCCACAGCCTACACGGTGCTAAAGAGGAGACACATCTCACCTTGGCACTTGTAAAACTATAGCTTATTTTTTAAAAGAAAAATATCTTTTTTTCTCAAAAAGAAATTTGGTTTCCTGGAAGGAGGTGAGGGGGACTGGACTGTGGCATTTCAGGCCTCCCCAGTGTTTATAAACTGTGGTGGGATCAAACACCATCAAATATCAGCATGGAAAGGGCCTGTGGCAGATCACATGTTTTCTAAAGAATGCTGCAGTACTGTCTCCCATTCCACGTGCTCTTCTATATCCTTGCTACTCCCCATCAAGAGGTGGAATCTAAGTCCTCCCTTTCCTTTGGCCTAGGTGGGCCTTTGAGACTGCCTGACCTGTAGAATATCTCCAAAATGTTGCCATGTGACTTCTGAACACAAGTCATAAAAATGCCATTCATTTCCTCCTTGGTCTCTTGGGACACTCACCTTTAGAAGGCAGCCTGCCATGCTGTAAGGAAACCCAAGCAGTCTATGGAGGAATCTACTTAGAGAGGAACCAAGGCCCCAGTCTTACAGCCCTGCTTGAAGTCTCAGTGAACTACCTGGACTGACTTGACCCCAGGTAGGTGCACCATCTTGGAAGTGGGTCCTCCCACCCAGTTGAGCTGCCCCAGCTATACTGCACGGAGCAGAGATAAGCCTTCCTCTCTAAGACTTGTCCAAATAGCAGAGTGTGAGCAAAATAAATGGTGGCTGTGACCTGAAGTCACTAAGGTTTGGGTGGTTTTTACACAGCAATAGTAATGCATATTTCAAATGAGGAAACTGAGCTGCAGGAAGCAGGGGTGATTTGCATGAGTTTCCACAGAGGGGTGGAGGTAGAGACGTGGCTCCAGGACTCCTGACTGCAGTTCTGGTGCTCCAGGATGTGTTCTGACTGACAGTGGAGGAGACTAAAGTACCACCTCATCTGTCTGGAAATGAGCCCTCAGAGATCAAAGGGGCTGTATCCCAGTGAAGGTGCCCTGGTTGGCTAATGACCTCTCACAAAATGTCAGCTTTGAAGTCAGGGCTGGGCAAAGACCTTCTCTCATTCAGCCACTCTCTCACACACTGAAGCGCAGCTGCCCCTGCCTCACTCTGGCTCTGCTCTCCAGGCAGGCACCATGATCTTACAGTATATAACACTACCTATCATCAAAGGTCACAGCTGATTAGAGTGGGAATGGGACCCAGACCTCAAAGTTGGCCCATTCTTAAGGGGCCCGTGACTCAGTCTGGCACAAGAGGTTATGACAAAATGAATTGTTGTGATTATCTGGGTCAATCAGCTTCCTTCAGCAACTTAATTTATAGATACCAAGAAAACAAGGCCATATGCAGAAGGACAGGATGTAGAAAGAGGGTCTAGAAATGCCAAGATGGGATCTATGCAAGCCAGTTTTGAAGAAAAAATATGATGAGTTTATCAGTTGGGATCTGTGTTAATCTGGTAGTAACCCTGGCTTAAATATCACAAACGATTAGTTTTCCTCCTGTAAAAGAAGTTCAGTGTTAGGCAGTCCATGTAAGTTATGAGAAGCTCCATGATGTCCCTGGGGACCTCGGCTCCATCCAGTTTTCTCCTTGATTTTAGCACATGTTTTCCAGCCTCAGAATTGCCTCATCTTCATAAAATGGCTGCTGGAGCACCAACTATTACATATGCATTCTAAATAGCCAGCCGTGGGAACAGCAAAGGGTGAATGCCAGATGTTTCTTCCTACCCTTAAAAAGCATGTGGCAAGCCTCACCCAACAAATTTTGTTCACATTTCACTAACCTCTAGTTCTTTCAAGAGAGGCTGAGACATGGTCTTTTAGCAGGCACCTTGCTGTTCAAAATAAAGTTACACAAAGAGGGCATAGTGGATACTGGGTAGGTGTCGTAGTTTTTGAAATGTCCCCAAATTTTGGACATGTCTCCCTTCAGTAGGTAGGACTTAATTCTCCTCCCTCTGATTCCAGGCCAGACTTAGCAACTCAGAAGAGCCAATGAATAGAATATGGCAGAAGAAGAGTTATTGACATCTCAAGCTAGGCCTTAAAAAGGATAGCTGTCATCTGGGTCTCCCTCTTGATCACTTGTTATAGGTCAGAAAAGCCAGATGCCACTTTGTGAGGACACTCAAGCAGCCCCATGGAGAGGTCCAAGTGGGAAGGAACTGAGGTTTTCCACTAACAACCTGTATCAGTCCATTTCTGTCACTTATAACAGAATACCTGAAATTGGGTAACTTGTAAAGAAAGGAAATTTATTTCTTATGCGTTTGGAGGCTGGGAAGTCCAAGTTCCAGGAGGCACATTTGCTGAGGGCCTTCTTGCTGGTGACTCTCTACAGTGATGCAGGGGTCATGTGGTGAGAATGGCAAGAGCTTTTCTATGTGCTCACTTACTCTCTTCATAAACCCCCCATAAACCTCCCTATGTATTATTCATTTTATGTTGCTATAACAGAACGTTGCTGGTGACTCTCTACAGTGATGCAGGGGTCATGTGGTGAGAATGGCAAGAGCTTTTCTATGTGCTCACTTACTCTCTTCATAAACCCCCCATAAACCTCCCTATGTATTATTCATTTTATGTTGCTATAACAGAACGCCTGAGACTGGGTAATTTATAAAGAACAGAGGTTTATTTGGCTCACGATTCTGGGACAGCTGCATCTGGTGGGGGCCTCAGGCTGCTTCTGCTCATGGCAGAAAACAGCAGCCAGCCAGCAGGTACAAGCAGATCAAATGGTGAGAGGAAGCACAAGAGAGATGGGGAGGTGTCAGGGTCTTTTAAACAACCAGCTCTCATGGAAACTAATAGAGTAAGAACTCACTCACTACTCCCAGCCCCCAGGGAGAGCATCAATCCATTCGTGAGGGATCCAGCCCCATGACGCAGTCGGCTCCCAACACTGCCACATTAGGAATCAGATTTCCACATGAGTTTTGTGGGGACAACACTTCCAAACTCTATCACCCTGATAATCCATTAAACCATTAATCTATGAATGAATTAATCTATTCATGAGGACAGAGTCCTCATAATCCAGTCACCTCCCAAAGTCCCCACCTTTCAAATACATAACCTGACTTAGTTCCAACATGAGCTTTGGAGGGGACAAACACTCATCCCACAGCACAACCACTACTAACTTGTCAGCCAAGGAAGTCAACCATTGTAGAAACAGATTCTCTAGCCCCAAGCAGGCCCTCAGCCAATGCCATGATTGTAATCTTATGAGAGAGATTCAAAGCCAGAATTGAACCAGAATCCATAGAAACCGTGGGCATGGTAATAAATGTTTATTGTCACTTACAGCCACTAAGTTTTGGGATATTTTGTCATGTAGCTAATAGCTGCCTAATAGTAACCAACTATCAATGGTTGAGTGGAAAGAGAAAATTGGTCTGTAGATGGCAGAAAAGATGGCAAAAAAGAGCAGAAAAATTGTTCTTTTCCTAAAGAGAATGGAGATTATCAGCAATTTTTACTTTTTAAGCTTTTAAATATTTTTCAAGTTAAATAATGTTACAATAAGGAAGCTGTTGACACATGGGATTTTGGAGAGTATGTCAGAGGGGCCAGGTCTGGGACAGCCATAGTCCCTGTCATCTCCCTGAGGAGGAGGCTGGGCTGCAAGGGCCCCAGTGGACACTGGCCAGATGAAGAGTGGCATGGATCTGGGCCTCCCTCGCCACTTCAGAGGAGGCTGTGAGGTGGCAGACAGCTTGCCACCTGGGAGCCTGCCAGCCGTGAGCACCAGGAAGTCTCAAGTTAGACTCTTAGCCAAACACAGGTCAAATCACCTTGAAAATGCCTTGGTTCACCCAGGGAATACAGACCTCAGACCTAAGGCCAAGATCATTAGTTTTCCTCTCCAGAGTTGAAAGTGAACATTTTCCTTTGATTGAGCACCAAGTCAGTAGTTTTTCGGTTTATAGGGACTGTGTTTGTTCCAGTCACTATTGCTGCACAACAAACAACTCCAAACATGATGATCTGATGCTTCTGTGGATCAAGAATTTGTTACTGCTTCACTCATGTTCAGGGCCTCAGCTGGGAGATCTGGAAGCCTGGGTGACCAGAAAAGCTAAGGGCTGGAACAGCTGGGGCTGGAGGACTCAGGATCTGCTGCCCAGATGCTTCTTCATTCACATGCCCAGCACTGTGCTGGGAATGGTGGGAAAGCTGGGCTCAGCTCAGTGGGACTGTCCCCAGACACCCACCAGATCGGTGTGATCAGACTTCTTACATGGTGCTCAGAGCCCCAAGAAGGAGTATGTGTGAGCGCACCTTCCAAGGGAGCCAGGTGGAAGCTGCCCTGCCTTCTGTGACCTAACCTCGAAGTCACAGAGCCTCGAAGTCACAAAGCCTCCCTTCCAGGGAGGCCCAGTTTCAATGGGATGAGGGTCAAAAAATTTGTGGCCATTTTTAAAAATCTGCAACAACATTGTATGAACAATATCTTCCTTGAAGTGTGGGGGCTCTGAGCTGAGCTGAAGCTCAGGGGATCCCTAGTCTCTCCTGGTTGCACTGCAGGTCTCCCCAAGACCTCTCTGTGTTGCAGGCATGCAGTGGAGCTGCCATAGGTAGAAGTTTGTGTGTATCTCTGGGATGTTTCCATAAATAGGCTGCCCGCCTGGCTGTCTCATTCTTGGCTGGCCTGGGAATCTGGACTGCAGTCCTTGCACTGAACTCTCAGTCCACTGAGCATCTCAGTCATGAGTGCTTCATGACACCAGGGCAGATAACGGTCTCTAATGGTCTAAAGGTCTCTAAAGGTCTCAAGGGTTCATTGTCTTCAAGGAGACAATGAACATGGCTGAAGAGTTCCCCCATTCATTGGGCACCTGCTTTCTGAGTGACTGCACTCTGGGCACTGGGCACAGGGGTGAGGCAGCATGGGGCACCATCCAGTGACTGGTCACAGGGCTGGCTGAGAGCCATGGCATGCTTACCACCTTGGAGAAGAGCAGTCAGAGAGGCTACTTCATGTCTACCCACCAGAGACCCAACGCAGACCCCTCTGAGGGCCTCAGTCAGTGGCTTCCAGGAGGAATGGTTTCTGGACTTTCAGGAATTGACTCCAGATTAGAGATGGCAGCCTCTTGACTGCTCTCAAATTACCTGTAATGTGATTAAATCTGATTCATTTTCAACTTCTTCTTTCCCTCTCCTTGGGGGAAAACATTTCTTTTTCCTGGAATATCAATAGCCCTGATTGTGCAGCTCTCTGCTTTATGTATGAAAGAAATTTCATACCTCAAACCAAATCAGAAAGCTCCAGTTCAAAGAGGCTCAGATAGAAAGGGCTAACTCAAACTACATTTTGAAAATATTTTAAATCAACTTAAGTATAAAATCAGGTCTAATAGCTACTCACTCCTTCAATATATCATATACATAGGAAACCCAAAGTCCATAAAACTAACTGAATATATGAGGATATGAAGGATGGAGGATTCGCTCCATGCCCTGCCCTGGTTAACAGCAGACCTCACTGCCGATGCCAAAATGTGCAGTCTGGATGTGAGAGGCCCAGCAGTTTACTCCTAGCTCCGCTCTGTGCTTTTATGATGCCTAAATATTGCCTGATACTAACTTCAGCATAACAAAAAAGAAAATCGCTTCATCTGGATCTGATCAGCTTTCTCTTGCCATCCTTCAGTCCTAGATGCAAATAGTCATGAATCAAAGACAGTTGTATCCCACACCGTTCATGGAAAATCCTCCCAATCCTATGAACGGGACTACGCATTAAACAGGATTCCTGTAAGAGCCCAGAGTGGACCGACCTTGCTCTTATTTAATTGATTTGATAAATACCTACACTGATTAGCTAGTTTCCTGTAGGCTGGGTGTGGGTGCACCACGGTGAGGTGGAAAGACACTTGGCTGAGAGTCTGGCCTCTGTATCTTGCCGTGTGTGGCTTTCGGAAAGTCTCTCGGCCTGACAGAGGCTCAGTGTTCTCACCTGTACAATGGGAAGGAAAGGCACCTTTCTGTAGAGTTCCTGTGTGCATTAGTGTGCCAGGCAACTGCTGATGTGTTGGGCAGTTGACTGGGGGCATGGCAGGAACCTCAGAGTCAAAAAGACAAAATGCAGCATTGGACCCTGACTCCCACCCTGGGAAAGGATCACAAGTTGTGAACAGCAGATGACTGAAAAGTGAGAGTGGGAGGGGACACACAGAAAAATGGACAATTTTCATTGAGACTAGAGAGCTCTCCCAGCTTGCCATGAAGGAGGGTGGGGGTCCCATGTCATCGTCATGTTTGGGAGTGGGAACTGTCTATTCTGGCAGGCCTGGGAGGGACCACCATTGTTGTAATATGCCTTCTTCGTATGTTCATTTCAGACACAGTAAAAATCTCTCTCCAGCCTTTGGATGGCTCGGTTTCAGAAGCGTTGCCAGTTTTAACCTTTCCCCACTAAAGGTATACCTTTATAGATGTGAAGTCGGCTCTTGTCATTTAAGACTTGAATTATTTTGCACTCTGGACCACTAGGAGAAGAGACATGAAAATGGAGTTTTCTACCCCACCCCCACGTCATACAACATCATCCCATGTCACACTACAGAGAATGGCTTGTTCTCTTTCCTACCTATCAAATCATCAGTGACCGAGATGAGGGCTTTGATCAGAAGTTCCTCATTACAACAATCCAGTTCCAAAAAGGTCGGTCTTGAAGGCTGCAAAAACTTTGAGGTCAGAGTCTTCTTTGGATCGAATGATTCTTTAATGACATTATGAGTTGAGTCAAGAGACAGGCAGAAGCAGGTAGGAGAGTGTGAGGGAGACTCGAGAGCTTGTGAGTGACCCCTTGCTGGGTGAGGAGGACATGGCTTGCCATTTGTGAATTGGGGGCTGAACACTGACACTATGAGATATTCTGGATAAAACCGGCTACCCACAGCTCCAGGCTGTGCTTTGGGAGCAGATGTAGGACCTACAGGCAGTGGCCACCCCGGGAAGGAGGAAGACAGTGCCCAGAGCTGGCATCACACAGCCTGGCTGCCACCAGGAAGCCAACCCTAGTGAATAACAGTACGGAACAAAGTATGACCCTTACTCCGCTTGGCACCAGCCCTCACATTATATTCTTTCTTTGGTGGTTGTTTTTCTCCCCTACTCCATCTTCCATCTTACTATTAGTTAAGGTAGGTTAAGCTCCAGTAGCAGGCAGACCCCAAGTATTCAGTGGCTTAAACACACTAACAGTTCAGGAGAGAATTCTAGGCCAGTGACTTCTGGGTCCCAGGCTCCTTCTCTTTGGTGGCTCCATCATCCCCTAAAGATTTGTTGTCCTACGCATCCGGAGGGCAGAGGGAAATAGGAGATGCAGCACGGAGACCCTCTCTTCAAGCCCCAGTGCAGAGGCAGTCGGGCAGTCCCTCCACTCATACTCCCAGGTCAGAACTTAGTTACCTGGTCATACCTAACTGCAAAGGGGTCTGGGAATGGTAGTCAGGCACTACTGTGGAAAGAGGAGATGAATTTCTTTGGGCATTTAGTGGTCATGTTTTAGGTTTTCCTTGCATCAAATGCACGTAACTGATAGCTTAAAGAGCCAAATACAAGTAGTTCAACAAGGTTTGTTATGAAACATAGAAGTCCTTCCACCCTTCTCTTCCCTGCCCCTCCCAAGAGATGATCTCTTTTGCCTTTTTACCTGATTACTTCTGTGACTCAGACAGAATGTTTGTTAGTTTTCCATTGCTGCATAACAAATTACCATAAGCTTCTCGGCTAAGATAACACCCATTTATTATCTCCCAGTTCTGTATGTCAGAAGTCAGCGCATGGTGCAGCTGAATTTTCTGCTCAGGTTTCACAAGGCTAAAATCAAGGTAATGCCTGGGTCATGTTCTCCTCTGGAGCTGGGATCCTTGTCCAACCTCACATGGCTGTGTTAGAAATCTGTTCTTTGTGGCTGGAGGGCTGGGATCCCCATTTCCAGTTGGCTGTCAGCCGGGCACCACTCTGTCACCATGGGCTGCCCACGTTCCTTGCCATGTGGCCCCTCCTTCTGCAAACCTGGCAACAGAGCACCTTTCTTACCTCAAATCCCTGTCACACTTCCACTCTCTCTGACCTCCCCACCCATGTAATTAGCTCACGCCCACCCAGATGATTTCCCTATCTTAAAGACAACTGATTTGGGACCTTAATCACATCTGTAAAATTCCTTCACAGAAGCACCTAGTTTAGTGTTCGACTAACTGGGAGAAGGTGTGTGTAGACCAGGGTGAACTGTTGGCGTCATCTTAGACTTCTGCCTACCATATGTGATTGCTTCATTATTTCTTGGTGTTTCAGCGTGGAATGCTATCTGCTGACTTCCCATTATGTAGATGTGACTTTCCGTCCCCTCTGCCTATGTGCATATCTGAGAGTGCCCATGTCTCCATCAGAGATGTAGAAAGTTGATTAGATCAGTGTTTGGTGTTTATTATCACCTTTATGAAAACACTATCTGCAATTGAGCCAAGTAAAGTCAACTACAAAGGACTTTCCTTTTGTTTTCTTTGAAGCTCTTAATTGTCGTTCCTGTTCATTTCTTTTTTTTTTTTTTCCTTTTTTGTCTTTTTTACTGACCAGCAATGGGATTGCAACCCTCGGTGTTGTGCCCACACCATGCTCAACCAGTGAGTGGGAACCCATCTCCACATGGGATCCGAACCCTCAGCGGGAGCGCCGCCACGCTCCCAAGCAGCGCACTCTCCAGGGTGCCACCGGGCCGGCCCGTTCCTGTTCATTTCGTTTTCTATCTACTTATTGTTTCAACCCTAGAGAAAACTCTGCCAGTTTTCTCCACTGTCTCAAGTCAGGTCAGACATTGTGGAAACCATTAATGCTTTACCAAATAGCTCAGCTCCTTGCCTTTTGAGAACATCATGAGTTTACTCAGTGGGTCGGATGGAGTCTTAGTTAGTTCAGGCTGCTATTACAAAATACCATAGACTGGGTGGTTTATAAACAAGAGAAATTTATTTCTCACAGTTCTGATGCTGGAAAGTCCAAGATCAATGTGCCAGTAGATTCGGTGTCCAGTGAGGGCCCACTTACTGGTTCACAGATGGCCATCTTCTTACTGTAACCTCACGAGGGAGTTCTCTGGGGTCTCTTTTCTAAGGGTGCAAATCCCAGTCATGAGGGTTCCACTGTCATGACCTAATTACCTCCCTTACCTCCCAGGGATCTCACCTCCAAGTGCCATCACATTAGGGGCTAGGATTTCAAGAAGTGAATTTTGGGGGGACATATTTAGTCTATACCAGATGATCCACATGATCAGTTACGAGCAGAAGTGATGTGAGTCACTTCTGGGCCAAGGATTTAACTGCCAATGCAAGACCTTCCTGGAAGTCCTTTTGTCCTCTGCCACAGTGACTGTCAGTGTTCCAGCGAGTGGGTGCTTTGTTGATCCAGGGTGAGGGTGATGTTGACACAGAGCAGAGTCCCCAGACAACCCTTGTTGTACTGAGAATCAAACTCTTGGTATTTCGGGCCGGCCCGGTGGCGCACTGGATAAGTGCACCGCTTGGGAAGCGCGGCAGCGCTCCCACCCGAGGGTTCGGATCCCACATACAGACCGGTTCCCGCTCACTGGCTGAGCGAGGCGCGGGATCAACACCGAGGGTTGCGATCCGTTGCCGGACACGGAAAAAGACAAAAGACAAAAAAAAAAAAAAAAAAAACTCTTGGTATTTCAAGCAACTGAGCCTCTGAAACTATTTGTTACTGTAGCATAGCTTAGCTGATGCTGACTGATACAGAGAATGGTAGCCAGGAGTGGGGTGCTGCTGCCACAGAAAACAAGAGACGTGGTATTGGCTTAAAGACTGATCAAGGTCACACTGAGAAAACAGGTTTTGGAGGCTGGAAGCATGGCCGACTGCTATGGGTTGGATGTATCTCCCAAAAGCTCATGTGTTGGAAGCTTGATTCCCATTGTAACAGTGTTGAGAGGGTGGGAAATTTGATTATGGTATTTGGAAGGTTTGGCTTTTGAGAACTGATTGAATAGTGAGGACTCTGTCCTCATGAATAGATTAATCCATTCATGAATTAATGGGTTAATAGTTTAGTGAACATTGATACAGAGTGGTGGCTTTATAAGGAGAGCACATGAGAGAACTCTTGCCATTCTCTCCAATGTGATACCCTGTGTCACCACAGGACACTGTACAGAGCCCCCACCAAGAAGAAGGCCCTCATCAGATGTGCCTGCAGGACCATGGACTTCCCAGACTCCAACCTGTAAGAAATAAATTTTATTTCTTTATAAATTTCCCAGTTTCAGGTATTCTGTTATAAGCAACAGAAAACAGACTGATAACACCATCCATGTATTGAATGGTATAATATTTGGTAAACTGTCACCTGGGATAACTTAGAAGGTTCAGAGAAAAGAGACTAAAGGTGTTACTCTACTATCAAAGATGGAGAGGCTCAGAGGGCCTGTAATTAAGCTGAGAGAGAGGCCTGTCTTGAGTGGCACTGTGACAGTGACTGTTGACAATGAAGCAAAGTGGACTCAGACCGACTAGTAGGAAGTTAATTATATTTTTGAGAAAGTAGTAGTGCTGGAAAAACCATGAACCACAACTAATATAGTCTGTGGCTAGAACTTAAAATAACCCTTGGTCTCCAGCCTTTTACAGGCGGGAACCCAAGAGGGCATATTTCCTCATGTCCACTTCATGTGCAGCCAGGGAGGATAATGGCCATGGAAAAACCTCCCAGGGCAGGAGCAAGGCCCAGAACAGGGGACTGGCCAGGCCTGCCCAGCAAGCAGGACTGAGACTATTTGAGGAACAGTCTCACTCCAATGTGGGGGGTGATATCTGCCCAGCAGGATTTTGGGATTGCTCAGGGTACCGCCTGCTGGGCATCTCCCACTCCCCCCCTCTCTGAAGAGGGCTGTTTGTCATGTCATTCTGTCCCTTTCCACCATTGTGCATTGGGTGTGTATGGGGGAGGGGCCAGACAACTTATCTTTAGGTCATAGGTCTCCAGACCAGGAGGAACCACTTGAAGAAACCACTGGGCCTCCCACAGAGGTCCTGGACTCTGAGCTGGATGCCACAGAATGTCTCTTGCTTTGAACTGTTATCGTCTCTGGCCTCTAGACTTAGATTAAAAAGGCCCATGAGATTTGGTCAGGTCCCCCCAGGGAGGGGGAAATGCTGTTTTGCATGTGGGAAAGAAGAGATGAGTGACACCTCAGGGTTGATGCTGTCTCTTGCCCTCTGCCATGGCGACCAGCACGTTCTAGACAGAGCCTGCTCCATCAGCCTGCTGTCCCCAGGTGCCTCACTATGTACACATACCACATGGCACCTTTGACACCTGCAGCATGATCCAGCCTCTCCTGGCCGATACAGGAACTCTATCCATTCCACCTCTTGAAGAAGTGTCCCCAGAGCTGTTGACCTGCTCCAGCCTGGGCTGCTGTCCCTCTGTACCAGGCACAGCATCTGTCACCTGGGACTTCCTCTCCCCTCCGCTCTGGGTTGAAGGTCCTGCTTCCTGGACCTCATGCTTCCCTCTTTCTTGGTTTACTTCATTTTGGTGAAGCATAATCTCTGGTAGCTTCCTACCATGAAAAACGGTGCAGGAGAGGTAAATTTTTTGAGACCTTGTGCATCTAAAAATACATGGTTTATAGTTTGGCTGGGTGAGGCTGAAAATTAATTTTCCTTTAGATTTCCCAAGGCTTTCCTTGTTGCTAGGGGAAGCGCCTGGCCATTCTGACTCCTGTCTGTGTGTGACCTGCTTCTAATGTCAGGACATTTTTGTCTTCAATATTCTGAAACTCATCCGTGACTTGCCTTGGTATAGGGCTATTTTCTCCCACTGTGCTGGGTTTTCCATGGGCCCTTTCAACATATGTTCTTCAGTTATGAAGAACCTTCTTGATCAATTTATTGCTGATTTTCTCCCTTGTGTTTTCTCTGATCACTCTGTTGGGGTTCCTGTTATTTGACCAATGGACTTTCTGGTTGGTCCTCTAATTTTTTAAAACTTTTCTCTCCTATTTTCCATTTTTCTGTAGTTACTCTTTTTGTTCTACTTTCGCAGAAGTTTTCTCAACTTTCTCTTCCAATCGTTCTATTGAAGGTTTTGTCTTTTGTTTCTACTACCTTATTTTATATCTCCAATAATCTTTTTTTTTCCCCTGTGAATGTTTCTTTATATATGTTCTCCCTTAATGGGTGGCAATATTTTAAAAAAACTTTTTCTAATAACATTATTGATAGTTTTGTTGATGTTCCTTCTCTCTGCATAGTCTCTGTTTCCTCCAACTTGCCTTTTAAAAATCTGTTGTGGCTTTATATTTCATGACACAGGCTTTCCTGAGATGCCGGGTCAGCTCTGGCTGCCTGCTCTTATTTGCCTGGGAAGGACTGAGAAGCTGATTAGAAGTTCTGTGCACATGAGTGGCTGTATTAACTGTGGCCTTCTCTAATAGAGTGAGCTGACTGTTTAGTTGGGCAAACACAGATGTCAGAATGTTAGATATTTCCCCTTCACCTGGCCTGCTCCCCCAGGAAAGACCTTTCCAGTCTCCTGGCTACATGCACTCTGAAATACCAGCAAGCCTTGTGGATCTCAGCATCCAGTATCCACATGTGCATTTAATCTTTCTTTCTTTCTTTTCTTTTTTTTTTTTTGTGACCAGTAAGGGGATCGTAACCCTTGGCTTGGTGTCGTCCGCACCGCACTCAGCCAGTGAGTGCACCAGCCATCCCTATATAGGATCCGAACCATCGGCCTCGGTGCTCCCAGCGCCGCACTCTCCCAAGTGAGCCACGGGTTCGGCCCTAATCTTTCTGATCCTATTATGGTACCTCTGCCCTTAATTGTGCCTGGTGTCCCCCAGTCCAGGACACTCTCTTTTACCTTCTGCAGATAGTAAACATCCAGTCTTTTTTCGGGACAGAAAAGGGGGCAGTTGTCAGGCTGCACAGAATTGGGGAAGGGACCTGGGCGTCTGTGTGCTCCTTGAACAGACTTTTAGCCGGCCATTGTATGACAGCCCCCTTCTCTCCCACCTAGAGGTTTCTAGTGCCACCCTTTTGGGGATTCCATGGGGTTTGCTCTTAGCTTTCTTTCCTGGCTACTGTTCTAGGATTTTATTTTCTTAGGTCTGCTAAGTACTTTAGCTTCACAAATTGTGTTGCTGTTACTTCCTCTCTTGCTCTCCCTGTCCTTGTTGATTTCTGCTTTATAACAAATAGACGTTGTTTCAGAGGCTCCAGAAGGAAGTTAAAGTCAATCCACCCACCACCTCCACGCAGAAACCTCAGCCACCTTTTCAGCCTTTAGTCTCTTTACTCCCCAGACACATCTTGATCCACTTACTCTTGCCTGATCTTCTGTCCCCTGCTCTTATTTTGTTCCTTCCATCTGAAATGAGATGCCCCACCCTCACACATATAGTCTACAGTCGGCCCTCGTATCCAAGCGTTCCGCATCCATGGATTCAACCAACTGCAGGTAGAAAATATTCGGGGGGGGTGGGTGGTCGGAAAAAGATGGTTGCATCTGTCCTAAACACGTAGAGAAATTTTTTGTCATTATTTCCTGAACGGTGCAGTACAACAACTGTTTACACAGCATATACATGGTGTTAGGTATTATAAATTACCTAGAGATGATTTAAAGTATATGGGAGAAAGTGTGCAGGTTACATGCAAATACACCATTTTTTTTCCTTTTTGTCTTTTTTTCTGTGTCCGGCAACGGATCGCAACCCTCAGTGTCGTGCCCGTACCGGACCGGGACCGGCAACAGGATCGCAACCCTCAGTGTTGCTTCTGCACCTCGCTCAGCCAGTGAGCGGGAACTGGTCTGTATGTGGGATCCGAACTCTCGGCGGGAGCGCCACCGCGCTCCCAAGCGGCGCACTGTAGCAGTGCGCCACCAGGCCGGCCCAATACACTATTTTTTATAAGGGACTTGAGCATCCACAGATTTGGGTATCTTCTGGGGGTCTTGGAACTGATCCCCTGTGGATGCTGAGGAACAACTGTACATAGGCCATTTCTGTCAAAATCCTACTTAGCAAGGAAAACTAGACCTGTGTCTATGGTGAAATTTTCTCTGGGGAAGAGAACTGTATCTACCTGGAAGGTACTTCCACGTGGGTTTGGGATGAAGGCTGCCATGGTGTGCCAATCAGCACACTCCACAACAATCATCAAATGGTTGATGAGTGGATTATTTGAGAAACAAGCCAAGGGGCTGAGTTTTGTATCCAGAATGCCTCTGCGGACAGTTGAAACCCTCTGGGAGGCCAGACTCGTGGGGAACCCTTGAATGGCGTGTGTCAGTGCAGAGGACCCAGTGCAGGCTGGCTTCCTCTCACCCGACACAGTCTGTTTTTTGTTCATGGCCGTAGCAGCCCAAGGCCTAGAACAGTGCACAGTAGTAGGAGTCCCACCATTGTGTATGCAGGCTGGGTAACCCAGCAGGGGTCGTGAGTGCGGTGGATGTGGCACTTGGAAGATTGGGCAGAATTCTACTAGCTGGAAAGGGGAAAGGAGGGGATGGGTGTCTGGTAAGTCAGTGTAGGGCCAGCTCCTTCTTTAACGAATTGAATGGCTGTGACATGTGGCGGGAACAGAGGAACATTCTGAATCAGTACTTGGTCAGGACACAAGTCTCTTAAATGTCATCAACGCAATCTGCCTGGAAGAAGTATGATTACTTTTTGCCAAGCAGAGACCCTTCTAGAAACTTGACCCAGCCAAGCACACTTTGTAGTCTCCTCAGAGGACAGCAACTCAACTGCCAAAGGAATTTTAGGGCGTGAGTTAGATACTCCCGGTGCTCAAACGTCCACGCATGTTTACAGTTCATCATAACATGCAACCCAGAATGGCTGTCTCAGCTGTCCTTTGTTACCTGGAAAGCGAAGTCTTTTCTATCTGGGCCCCAAATTAATTCGGTGAGAACTTGAACTTGGCCATCGCTCTTAATTCTGTGAGCAGGATGACTCTCCTCTCCCCCTCCTCGGGTCCACTGGCGCCGAGTGCCTGGGCTACCCTTACTCTCCCGCTTCTCTCGGAGTTCGGCAGGCTGCTGACTCGTTGGAATGGCCATTAGGCACAATGAACGGGGAGCCGCACCCCTTGGTCTCAAACCCCCGGGTCAGGTGCCGGGGGCTGCCAGAGAGGGTCTGGAAAAGGAGACGCAGTAAGGGGCTTGCTGAACACGGTTCTGAGGCGTAGGAAGTAACGCACGGGTTTCTTCGCTGACTGCCTAGGCCTGGAGAAAGGCGTGGGCCGCGGGATGGGGGGCGCCGGGGAGTCAAGGGCAGGCGGGCCCGGCCTAGGCAGGGAGGCCGCGGGAGAGCACAGCCCAGCGTTTCCTCCGGGAGGCCGGACAGCGGGTGGGCGGGGCGCTCGCAGCTGGTGGCGTTTGAAGCCTCCGCGACAGCGCAGGAGAGGGGCAGCCTATGGAAGTTGGCAGCGGGCCTGGGGCAGGGAGGGTAGGAAGGGGCCACACGTTCCCTCATCAGCGGCGCCCGCCGCCCCAGCACGTAGTTCACTCCCGCAAGCACAGGCCACGGTGGGCACGTCACCTGGGCTGCCCGGCTGACCCGAGCTCAAGGGCAGCGCGGCCGCATCCCAGGTCCCCGGCTACCCCGGACGAATCGGGGGAGCGCCCGGTTCCTCCAGCGACAGCAGCCCCGGTCGGGCCGCACAGACGCCCGGAGCTCAGCAGGGGAGGTGAGAGGGCGGGGCGGGCGGCAAGAGGCTCCGGGCGCGGCCGCCCGGGGAACCCGCAGCGCTGGGGGACGATGCGAGGTTCCGCCCCAGGGCTAGGCCGCAGCAGACACGCCTCTTCACCGGCGGCCCTCGCGGGCGGGGCTGGAGAGACAAAGGGACCCTCAGAGCGCCCCCCTCTACGCCGGGGCCCACGGCTGTCATCACACAAAAGCCCTAGCAGGGAAATGCCCGGCGGGGTCCCCGCTGCTGGGGACATTGGCAGCGCGCCCGCGCACCCACAGCCGTGCAGCCGCGCTCGGACGTCTTGCGTCACTGAGCCCCGCGCCCGGCTCCCATTTCCACCCCTCCTCCCGCCGGCCAAGCGGGCACGCCCATTGGCGCGCCTACGCACCGCAGCCCGGTAGGCCCCTCCAGCGGCCCGGATTGGCCGGCCGTGCCGTGTACCCACGGACCAATGGAGTCCGTCCCTGCTCCCGGCCACGCCCCTTCCCCAGGCGCGGGCGCGACCACACCGTCCCGCCGGTGCGCG
>NW_007726533.1:215368-270209 GCF_000696425.1 Galeopterus variegatus | reverse complement strand
CCCCCCTGCCCCGGGGCCAGATGCGGGCCGGTGGCACCTGCACGAGGGAGGGTGGCCTGAGCCCGCAGTCTGGGAGCCACCGGCCGCTGCTCGCCGCGACCGACCTCGCGACAGCACTTGCTATCGCACGGGCTGGTACTTTGTAGTTGACTCATCGGGGCAGTTTTTTTCATTTTTGTTTTGTTTCAACACTAAAATGAAGACATTTTAATGGATGGCAACCCTCCCTTCTCCACGTTGGTTTAAAGAATCGTCTATTTCTCCTGAGCTCACGCGAACTCTTATTTTACACTTAACTCTTCCACCTTGGTGGCGGGTTCAAAACTTGCACTCTTAATATTGTTACCTTGTTTCCAAGAATTGCCTCTTCTCATTTGTAAAATAGTTCACGTGCGGATTAAACGGCAGTCTTCGAGAACCTGGAGCTGAAGGTTCTTTTCTCCCGTACATTTGGAACTTAGTGGGTCCGAAGTTGCACGTGTCGAAGCCGGCAGATCTCGGACGAACTTTTTTTCCCCTCCGAGGCTGCCCCCGGGTTCCTAACTCCTGGCTGTGGCCATCCCAAACCATGTGTCGGGTGTTGGGCTTGAAGGTGAAGGTGGGCTGTTTCTAGGCGTTATGGGTCAGAATAAAGGGTGTGTGGGTCCAGTGGGGGGTGGGATGGGGTTAGTGTAGGGGTCTGAGATCCGCTTGGGAACTCCTGCAAGGGTGGGTATGGCCATGGGGGAGAGGCCGAGCTAGGTTCGGAAACTCCTGTGGACCCTGAATACGGGGTGAGGGCAGCACTTGGGGTGTGGTCGGGGTGAGATCCGCCTTGGGCGGCGAGGCCCGTGCTGGGCGGGGAACTTGGGTGGGAAATCCTTCTGCAGCCGGTCTCACTGTGGCCTCCCACCCGGCAGCACCCAGTAGCCGGTTCGTGAATTGCAGAGGGGCTGGCCAAGGGGAGGGGTTCGACGTCGTGGGCGGAGCCGGCCCGGCCGGGGCCTCAGCCCGGGAATGTTTTCCCGTTTGGCTCGTCCGTTCCGAGGCTCTGCTATCCCTGAGCGAGGCCATTAACTTGAGAATTGGGGCAGGGGCGCTGGCGACCCGAGCCTTCCGCGGCGGGTGGGGGTCGGTCTGTCGGGAGTACCTGTAAACCCAGGGCAGACAAAAGAGGTTGGAGCCAACTTTCTGAGTACGGGTAGGGTGCTACAACACTTATTCTTAGAGTAGGGAACTCGCTCCGCCCTCCAGGTGTGTAGAGATCGGAGGCCCGACCTCCAGGATGGGTGGATGCAGGCCTCCGAGTCAAGAGTGCACAGGGTTTCCGGGGACAGGGGAGGGGGGTAGGAAGAACCCATATTTCCAGGCCCTGGGCTCAAGCCTGCTGCATGCACTTCCAGCCTGCAGCTGCAAACTGCCGTCTGGGCGAATTTGATTGTGAGAGTTTTACATCCTGGGAACCTGTTTCTGGAGGGAGTCTGACTCAGCTTCTGGTGCAGGGCACCTCTGGGAAGCCCAGTCCCAGCCCCTACCCAGGTGTGCAGAGTGTAGGTAACGTGTTCATAGCGGGGGAAGTGGAGCAGCAGCCCACAGAAGGGAGAAGCCAGCCAGGCTGGGCCCAGGGGGTGACTGAGGGGTCAGGCCGCATTTGGGAGGTTTCACTGTGGACCCTGCCTCTGGAGTGGCTGTTTTGTTTGTGGACCCCAGCAGTGTTTTGGGGGTCTCTGCAGGCAGTGGCTGAAGTCATGCCAGGCCTTCTACTGCACTAGAACCTCCACCCTCTCGGAACCCATAGTGATTTCATGGCAGGGGAATAATATTAAAAATCACTTTAGCCAAGAAGGTAGCCATCAGCTCTGTGCTGTTTAGCTCTGTGACCAGATATAGATTCCCAGACCTCCCTGCAACTTGGTGACAGTTGCCCTGACTTCCTGGAAAGTGTTGGGGGAAGTGAGATGGTGTATGTGAAAACATTTTGGGAAGTGCAAGGGTCATCCTTGACTCTGGGGGCACCTGGTGTTCCTTAGGCATGGCTCTGCTTTGCTCTGCTGTTCTACCCCAGCCCCCTGTACAGCTGCTTGCAAAGAGCTGCAGTCCTGGTTAGCTGTGTGGCATTGTGGTCTGCCACTCTCTCAGTAGTCATCCTGTGAACAGATTACCCTCTGTCACATTTAGGTAATTGTTGATGTTATAGCATATGTATGATAAAGCAAAACAAAGGAACAAGCACCTTTGCAGTTCAAGCCACTTATGATTTGGTTGATCAGAATTTCCCAGCGCAGACGTGGTAAGTTTGCTGAGAGTAACTTTGGGGAGCAGCAAGACTAGGGGCAGATTTTCTTGGAGGCTGAGGGGCTATGATGTGGAAGTTCGAGGACCTGCAGAAGGACAGTCTTGGCAGGGGCCCTCTTGATAGCAGACCAGTGCCCCTGAGCTGGCCAGGTCCTGCATCTGGAGTTTTCTGCTTGTTGTCTAGAGCACTGGGACTTGGTGGGCCTCCAGTGAGTGGCCACTTGGTCTTTGTTGTCAGAGACACCCTGAATACATTCCTACCTATTTGTCCTACAAAAAATTGTTTTCAAAACGGCTCTGTGCCCTGTGTTCCCTCCAGCGTTGGGAGCCAAAACATTTTCTTACATGTTGCCCTGCCTGGGCCATTTCAGTGGCTCTGGGGGCCCAGTGGGGAAGGTGGTCACAGTTCTGTGAGTGGCCCCTCCCTCCTACAGGCTCTGAGTGACATTCAGGGTTACCTGGCCCTGTTTGGGGTGGAGTGGGAAGTAGAGTAAGATGGTATTCTCTGAGCCATTTCGTGTGATAATTTGGGTGGGGTCAGCCGGAAGTTTATTTTTAGCCACCGAAGCAGGGACTTGATCATGAGTGAGATTATTGGGACAGGGTATGTACGCCCCCTCCCCAGCAAGCATTCTAGCTTTGGAGCCTTGTTTCCAAGCACACTGTCACCCAGGCAGCTTGTAGGTGCTCCCTGGTACAGCTGCCTCCAAGAGGTAGCCTGTCAGAGCACAGGGTGACTGGGCTGGATCTCCTTTACCCAGGGCAAAGCCAGGCTCGCAGATGTCCAGCGAAATGCCCAGGCCAGTGGCTCCTGCCCTTGTGTCCCCACAGCCCCAGGCTGCCTGTAGTCCCAGTTGTGAAATTCTTCAAACAAGGCAGAAGTGTGTGCACAGCATGTGAGGCCCTCCCCCGCCCCCTCGCTAACCACCATTACACTATGTGAATGTGTCTGTTTCCAGACCATTTCCATGGATTTGTATGTATGCATACACCTGCATCCACATAGACATTTTTTAAAGTACATAAATAGGATCCTAGCAAACATACTCTACCACAGGCTTTTGTTCTGTGTGTTTGCTTAAAGGAAGCATCTTCATTCCTTTTCATGGCCACGTGGTATTCCAAGGTGTCATTATATGGCAGTACCACAACTTACTTAACCTCTCATCTATTGAACGGACAGCTATGTTGCCTTTTTTGGTTTTTTCTCTGATAAGCCGTGCAACAATGGAGTCTTCTGTATGTCTGTCTTGGTGCAGAGGAGCTGGCATTTCTGTAGGATGGAGACCTGGTGGTGTTATCGGCAGTGTTGATGAGTGTTGGTTAAATCCGACATGGAGCTAATATATAAACTTAAAAGGCATGTTTTAAGTCTCTCCCTGTGCTGAGGGAGACTTGCTGTGTCTCTACCCTACCTTTTAAAAATTTTTACTTCTGGGCCAGCCCCGTGGCTCACTCAGGAGAGTGCGGCGCTGCTAGCACCGAGGCTGCGGGTTCGGATCCTATATAGGGATGGCTGGTGTGCACACTGGCTGAGCGTGGTGCAGACACCATGCCGAGGGTTGAGATCCCCTTACCGTTCAGAAAAAAAAAGCTCTTTTTTTTTTTTTCACTTCTCCCAGTCCTTTTGCACATGTGAGAGCATTTGCATCAGGGTCCATATCGAGAACAGTTAAAATAACACCAACCAAACTGTCACCCCTGTGCGCCTTGTGGATGACTCTCCTGGCCTTCCTCAGTTCTGGTTTTCCAGAGTCTGGGGAGTGCTTGAGGAGTGCTCAGCCCCTGCAGCAGTTAGATGTGGCCGCCTGGCAGGGCAGGCAGGGGCTGGGGTGGCCACCTTCCTCCTCCCTCCATCCCTGGTTGGAAGAGGGCTGGAGGCTATCCGGATAAGAGCAGTTAAGAGCAGTCACTTAACCAGAGGCCCCATGTCTAGGGCTTCCAGTCTCTGGAACATGAGGGAGGTAGGGCCCTGCCCTTCAGAGGAGGTGCTATGAAGTCCACACATCAAAATGAACTTGTGACAGCTCTTCATGCCCTTAGGTCCTGTTTGCTAGTACTTTACACATAGCTTCAATCCAGTTGGTTGTTTGGCTTTTAGAGTTGCAAATCAAACGGGGAAAGCAAAATATATTGATAGTACTAAAGTCAAGGGAGGAAACAAACTAGCAAGTTACTAATGCATACACGCACATGTATATGTGTGTGTTTAAATATGTAAGTGAAGAAGTCCCACAAATCCAAGCAGCGCTGGGACAAGCAGGGCCATTTGTGGAGGGACATGTTGCTCCTCCCAGCAGTGTGTGATGGCAGCTGCATTAGAGACCCCGTAATCATTGCCATTCATAGCAGGGATCTTGTGATAACAGGGTGCTGTGAAGGGTGTCCAGTTTGTGCGTTAAGATAGCAGTTAAAATAGTTTTAAAAATAAAAGCTTCTAGAATGGTACACTCAGCTCTCACAGTCGTATCTAAGACTTGTCAGATTGCTTGTAGGGGCCAGGCATTGTTCTATTTGTGTTAGTTTATGTTAAATTGTTTGATTTTCACAAGGATTGTATGAAATAGGCACTACTAATTTTCAAGTAAGGAAACTAAGACACATGCCCAAGGTCACACAGCAAGTGAGGGGGAGCTGGGTTTGGAGCTGGGGTTTGCTTCTGGGCACCTGTGTTCCTGAGTTCGGTTGTATCCACTGTGCACTATGCCACTCCTGTCTGGACCTGCATTCCAGGTGATGGCAGGTGAGCAAGGCCCCATGGTATTAGAAGCCTGCGTGTCCCCAGCACACTGTTTCCCCCACAAATTTTTATTGCTCTTGAAATGTTGAGGGAATAGTGCAGTGAACACTTACATGCTGTCCCCCAGAAAAGTCCATCTTTTTGGTCTTTTATTAATTGGCACTTCAAGGATTGAGGCCAGTTGTTCTGTAGAACATCTCACAGTCTGGATTGTTCTGATTGTTTCCTTATGATTAGGTCCAGCTTAAACAATTTTGGTCAAAAATGTGACACTGCTGATGTTGGGCCCTTCCACTACACCATGATGAGGAGCAAGGAGGGGACATGCGATGTCAGCTTGCCTCATTGCTGATTACAGTGTCACTTGCCCCATTGCTGGTTTAGGTGGTGTCCACCAGGTTTTCATACTGTAGAGGGACATTGTCCTCTTTTAACTGAGTAACCTGTGGGCTGATGATCTGAGGCTATGGCTTTTTGGAGGGCCAGGGTGCCACCCACCCTGTGTGCAACCAGGTGCCATGCTGCAGCAGGTGTGACATCTGTTCTCCTTTAGATTTTGAATCCCCTTCTCTTTACCTGGCTGGTTTCTACTTCATCTTTCAACTTCCTTGACTGGACAAATGTTGGGATTTGGGGATTCTGCTTTGGAGGGCTTTTAAAGTCAAAGGACAGTGGGGTTGGGGGAAGCTTAGGTGCTCCTTTCCCCAAACAAACAAGACACCTGGGTTTTACTTTGAATGAAAAGGTTTCCAGATGGTATTTATAGCTAGCTGGAAAGGTAGTTGCTAGTGTATTCTTGCTCACTGGCCCCCATACCCTGGCTCTGTGGCCACATGCAGCCTGTTTCCCAGGCCTGGGCAAGGCCTGCAGCTGGTGATACCCCTAAAGTCTTGGTTTGTCTCTATGTGCTTTCAAGAAAAATACAAATATTCATCTAAGTCCACACACCTGAGCCTGCTTTTCTTTCCTTTCACAGCCCCAACTGGGATAATTTTCTTGAGAAGTCAGCTTCCCTTCAAGATGGGAATAAATTTATCGCCAGCTTGGCAGTTCAGGAGCAGCTGCTGTGCTGTGTGGCTGGGATTGGGGTGGGAGAGATAGCCGCCAGTGCAGTCTTCAGGGCAGGAGGCAGTGAGTTCGGAAGGCTTTGGCTGCTGCTCCAAGCCAATATAATGGAGACTTGAACTCTTACTATTTATTCTTGTTGGCAGTGATTAGACACTAGGCACTTATTCCAAGACAGAAGAAATCCTCACCCAACCAATGTATACATCTATACTCCTATGTATACACATGCATATGCATATTTACACACATGTATACATATACATGTGAAAGTATTTCAAAAAGTTCACAGAAAGATTCATGTTATCTTCTAATTCTATTTTACCACAAGCTCTGTGATGTACCCTCGTATACACATATACGTACATACATACATGTATATGAGTATACATACATACATTGTGTGTGTGTGTGTGTGTATGTAAATATGGTGTCCTGTTCATTGTTATGGCTGAACTGAGCATCCAAACCTGGAACATGGTGGCTCTGTGGGACTCTGATTTCTAGTTCAGTTTTAGATCTTAGGGTCCACCCTTATCCCAGGAACTGTGGTTCAGGCTTCCCAGGGAGGCACGGAGTTCCCGCAGTTGGAACTTGGCCATGGTAAAGAGGCTGCCTGTCTGCCCTCCCCCGCCCTCCACTGCCCTCACCTCTTTTAGTGAGTTGGCTCTGGTGGTCTTTCACCCTGATGTCCATCTCCTCCTGATCCAGGGCAGGGTGGCAATCACCTTTTTCTGTTGGGCATTATGCATGTGTGTGGGGAGGGGGGCACAGTATGGCACCGAGGGCCAGAAACACAGCCTTGACGAGTCCCTAGTTTTTACCAGCATCGTTCTGGACAAACCACAGAGGGCACACTTCAGCAGGCTTATTGGTGGTTGGTTGGTTTTTTTTGTTTTGGGGGAGGGGTCCAGCTTAAATAATTTTGGTCAAAAATGCAACACTGCTGATGTTGAGCACTTCCAGTACACCATGGTGGGGAGTCCTGTTTATCGTTCTCCTTTTTTGAAGTTCATGATGCAAAAACACTTGCTAACCAGGAACTTGGCCACACACCACGGCTGTCAGCCAGTCTGTCCCAAGGTGACCTGTTTGGAAAAGCACTGAGGCTTGATGCCTCAGATTAAATGTCCTTGTGCCATTGCCATAGGGGCATGACCTGCTCTGCATGGATGGGTGACCCTCGGTACCTGGGCACAGGACAGAAGCTTATCTCCTTGGAGCCAGAGCTCAGGGTACATCATAGAAGAGCTTTGCAGAAAATGGAGGCCAAAGTGAAAAGTCACTTGCCAAAGGGTACATGGCTCAGTGCCTGCTCTGGGCTCCTGCCTCAGAGGAGCTTCTGCAGGTAGAGTTCTGGCACGTGCCTGTCTCCTGTAAATACAGGCCAGTTGGAAGGAAGCTTGGGAATGGGGAGAGGATGACGTGTGCTCAGAGGAGTCTGGGAACTTCCCTCCCCAAACCCAGGTCCCCTACACAGACATGGGAGAGCTCAGCGAGGTGTTGGCCGAGTAGCCTGGCCAGTGGTCAGGGGCCCTGGGTGGTGCCTCCTCAGTCCCTCTTGGAGGAGTAGCTGTTAATCATGGGGGGTGCTTGATCCTTCCCCAGTCTGGCTTGTTGGAGGATGCATCTGCCTTCCTCCCTTAGTAAGGACAGTCTGTGAACACAGCGGTGACCCTGAGCGTTATGGTGATTTGGGACTACGGGAGCCTTGTGGTTCCAACCATGGGACCTTCCCACTCACTCACGGAATTCCAGGACAGGTCAGGGGCTCTTCTCAGAGGCTGGAGTCACTGCTGGGGTAGGTCCAAGCTGTGGATGGGGGGGGGGGGGGGCAGAGGGTTGTGGCAGGGTGGGAGGTGGCCAGGTCCTCTGCAGAGATCTTCCAGATATGCTGGTGGCTTAAGGGGACCTGAGAGTCATTCTCCTTGGTCCACGCCTGAATATGTGCAGGACCTATGAGAAATCGAGCCAAGAACTTCCTCCTTCTGTAAATTCCTTCTCTGAGCCTTTTCACTTGTCTAACATTTTTTTTCCCCTTTAGAAATTAAGGTGAATAACTCTCTTTTATTTTGTAAGTGCTTACTAAAAAGAAAAAGAATAAAGGGATCTTGTTTGGGGGCTAGAGGTAGAAGTTGAAGTTGATGGCAAAGCATGAATAGGGGTTTTTGCAAGGAAGTGCTGGGAGGAAGATAGGAAACACAACAGGCACATGTGGGTCTCAGGGCCTGACTCCTGTGTACTCTAGGAGGGGTGCAAAGGGCCCGGGCCCAGCAGGCCATTGGCCTGGAGTTTCTTGGAGGGTTCAGGGTGCTCATCTGGGTCACTGGCTGGGCAAGCTACTCAGAGCCTTGCCTGGCCCCAGGAGAGGGTCTGGGAGCTGCAGTCAGCTCCATGGGTATACCTGGGCATCCTACCAACAACAAACCCCAGCAGGTTTTCATTGAACAAGAAACGGTAAATTGGAGTTAGTTACACAGTTCCACTCACACAGATGTAAGACACGTACAAGTGACAGACAGGCTGGTCATCTGGCAGGCCCTCTGTTGTCTTGATTTATGCATTTTAGCTCTCTGCCTTCCTGATGTGTGGCCGTCGCCTCAGCCCTTGACCAGCCGGGTGTGGTTTGCCCACTGGTCATTGGTGGTGTCTGCGTCTTCGTCCCGTTGTCCTTTCCTGCTGGCTGTGGTGAGTGACCAGGGCGGGGTGGGCGTGGACTCGGGTCCCCTCCATGCCATCGCCGAGGTCGCCCCTCTTCCTCCGCAGCTTGGCTCTTGGAAGGGTTTCCTGGCTTGTTCATAGTTGCCGGGTTTGTCTCCCAGTGTGGGTGGCGTGAGGAGGAGGCCCCTTACCTCAGCCGCTGGGACCCACAGGGGCTGTGGCTCCTGCGGCCGTGCATGTTGAGGGCGGTTCCCAAGGTTTTACTGTCCTTTCCAGAGTGCCCCTTTTGTCTGCTTGCAGGGCAGGTCCTTCTCTCTCAAATTACTTAGCCACTTGACCTAAGGTGCCAGGGCATTTTTTGGGTGAGTCAGAGGGGCTTTGCAGGATCCCATCTTTTGTCAAGATTGAAATGCAGTTTTAGCATTTCATGCCGTGTCCCCTTTGTGGTGGAGTCCAGCTGCCGGAGCGAGGAGCTGGTGAGCACCCGTGGTCACAGGCATCATGCTGCTGTGTTGGCAAGGAAATAGGTGGGTGTCCAGAATTACTGTCAGGCCTCGGGGTCTGAAAGGTTCTGATTTGAAACTGCCCTGGTGATGGGCTGGTTATTACCTGTTAGCATTTTGCTTTGGACAAATTGTATCATTCTTTAGTTCACTCATTTCTAGCCTTTGAAAAACCTCAACTTTTGTCCCCTTTCCCTGATCTTCCTTGCTGCCCTGAATTATGAACTAAGCATATAAACTCCTTTGTGCGTTCAGCACTGAGTGTAGCCTTGGAAGACGGATATTTATGTGCTCTGTGTGTGTACCTTTGTATGTATGTGTGCATGTGGGTATGCATGTGCACACATGGTCAGCTGTGCAGCCAACACTCAGGACATCGTTCCATTGGAAGTGAGCTGGTCATGAGGCCTCTGGCAAGGTGGTGCGGGCTGTAGGAGGGGGACAGCCCCATGAGCCCTAGGGGGCTGCATCACTTAAGGGCCAATGCCCTGCAAGAGCGGGGGTGGGTGGAGGGAAGTGGCAGGCAGGACCAGCCTTCAGGGTAGAGGGAACACCATGGACCTGAGCAGGAGGGTGCATACTCGACCCCCCTGGGGCACTCTGGGCAGTTGGGAGCTCCATCTTGGGCAGTTCTGCCCTCAGTGTCTCTCTGCTCCTCCTCCTTAGGCCTGCGGGTGCCTGGCACCTGGTGTGTGTTCTGGCCCTGGCCAGTGGATGGGAGCTGAGCTCTTCGGCTGTCCAGCAGAGAGTTCTGCCTGTCTCCATCATCACTTCTCTCCTCCTCTTTGTATTCTGGGATCTGAGCATGTTTCTGAACTGCCTTCATGGTTTTCCAGCCCTCAGGACAAGCAGCAGGTGGGTTGGCTGGTGAGCAGGCCCCCAGGGGGCAGTAGGAGGGAGGGGAGGTGCTTCTCCTGTGTGCTATAGCCTGGTTCAGTTTCGGAGACCCTTCGGGGGAGGCTGTGGCTTCTTCCTTCCGCACTCTGGGGACGTCCTGGCGGTGCATCCCATGGGGTGCTGGTAAGAGGTGGCTTGATTGGCTGTTCTGGTCATAGGCAGGGTCCTCCTACACAGCAGAACTGGAGGTAAACACTGGGTTGCCTTGGCAACTGGGCAGCTCTCAGGCTCCAAGTGCTGTGGCTAGAGAGGTTCCCATTGTCTCAAGTTTCTGGGATGGGTTTCTGTTTTTATTTTTTATTTTTTCATTAGCTAGAATGACTAAGATACCAAAATGCCTGACTGAGTTCCTGTAATTTCTTAGTGAACATTTGTCTCCCCTTTATAGGAGGAATGTTTCAGTGATTCGTTGACTTTTTGTTTTAGTTGGTGGCAGGGCGCTGGTGAGGCAGGGTGGGGGCAGCACCAGGGCCCCCACTGCTGCAGCTGGCATGGCCGCAGGCGGGACAGTGCTAGCCATGGTCCAGGGACCCACACCAGGATTTATTGACTTTGAGAGTGATTAAGTCCTATGGAAAATTTTGTGGAGATGCCTCTCTCCTTTTGGAGTGACAAAGGCTTAGAATGGGAGCTTCCAGAAGCCAATAAGTCTGTCTGAGCCCAAGAAGTGCCCTCCCTACCCCATGCCGACTGTGCTGCGAGAGGTCCAGATCTTTCCCTGGAGATCAAGGTGTGAGCTTGTTTTACATCTTGGTGCAGGTGACAGTTTTGGTCATGCAGGTGGCCTGGGTTGGCTGTGCCCGTTTGGTGTCCTTCTGCCCACCTGGCCACCATCTCGGCAGCAAAGTCCCAGGTGGCGCCTTGCTCAGGAGCAGTTCTCGTGCAGGCCTAGCCCTTCACCTCAGATTCCACTGGGCATCCCTGTTCTGTCCACCTCTAAATTCCCTTGCACAGAGTCACCTGCCCCAGTGAGGAGCCAAATGAATACACAAGAAAGCAACTCCATTCATTTTACCATCAGTAAGTCTGACCAGGCCCCCTAGTGGGTGGTGGGTCCCATGGGCTGCTCTGCAAAGCCACACTAGGCCTGTTTCCAGGGTCCCGACTTTGTCATGGATTTGCCAGGCCTTTTGGGTTGCTTCCCTAGACACGGGAAGGCTGCAGACAAGCTGAATAACTACGGCCGGGCTGGCTTTGTGGACCTGCGTGGAAAGCATCTCCCTGAAGCAGCGCCTGTTGCAGTCACTGTGAGGGCAGGGCCCACCAGCCCAGCCCTAAAGGAATTGTCCAGATGTGCTGCATTTATTTTAGAATGAGTCACTGCTGTTGCTTGTGCACACCCTGAGCCCTTCAGCATTTCTGGGTTTCCCTGTTGAGTGCCAGGCAGCTGTCCCTTGGCATGCGGCAGAGTCCTAGGTGGCACAGGGCTGCCATGAGGGTTTTGTTGGTGTCTCTGCCCCACAGCATCCTTCCTCACCTGGGCACCAAGAACCTTCTTGTCACCTTTCTCTCTTTGCAAGGCAGAGACAGTCCTGGTAACACAACCCATTTCAAGGATGTACACAGAGTTTGACATTTTCGTGAAAAATTTACTTTTTTATAGTGTTTGAGAAAACACTCAAAGCTATTGAAGTGGTACTGAAAAGTATTAAAGGAGTTCAAAGCATGAACGCTTTTGGGCGTTGTGTGAGGTTCTCAGCACCTCTGTGCCCTGCGTAGTTCTAATGAGCTTTGAATCGCCGCCTCATCTCATCCCGGACAGCTGCATGGAAGTTTGACTCCGTAGGTGTTGTGCTTTAGTAACCAACCTTCTTTAGGAGCCTCTCAATGGTTTATTTTTTATCAGAAAAAGGCCTTTTTATCTGATTATGCTTTGTTCTTTAACCAGAGACAATGTGGCATATTGATGGGGACCCCTGGCTTTAGGGTCAGACTCGATTGAGTGCAGCTCTGGGTTTTCATTTATAAAGTGGGCCTTGTCATGGTGATCTCCGAGGAGTGTGTGTGTTTGTGTGTTTGTTTGTGTGTGCACACACAAGTGCACGTGCATTTTTAACCTGCAAGAGCAGAATTTCATCTGCTGCACTATTGCTCACAGGCACCTGGATGAACAGACATTTTTGCTGCCTACTCTTGAAAAACAAATGGGAAGACAAGTCAGAACTACCTTTATGAAGTAGGTGCTGGGTCTGCCACAGGATCCTTACAGCCTGCCCTGACCTGCCCTCTGGATCTGCCCTGTGGCACATGTTTGGGGTGAGCCTTACAGCAGTGTGGCCCTATGTGTGCCCAGCCTCAGCTCCCGTGTCTGTGAAGTGCCCATCTTGGGGATGCGGGAGGGTGAACCAGGAGCAGACTGCCGGAGGGCAGTACAGACTGAGCTTCTGTGAGCATCCTGTTGTTGCTATGGAGACTCTGTTGCCGGGTGCTGGGCTGTGCTCAGACTAGGGTGTGGCAGCCCCCATCTAAGGTGAGCCTCTTTTATTACCAGGTAACCCAGCCCTCCCAGGTGCCGGCATATTGTACCTGGCTGGGCTCTTTAATTAGCGGAAGCAGCTGAACTGAAACCTCAACATCGAGGTGAAACACTTGGTCCCTGGTTTCAGAGCACTTCTGGATGAGCCCTTCTGCCCGAGATGGGCTCAGAGGTAACCCCCCATGTCAAGTCTTGGAGAGTCTCTGGTGACAGGCAGCCTTGCCAGTCCTGTGAGCGACACCACCCAAAGGGAAGGTTTTCTGAGCCCGGGTAAGACTTTCTGGGCAAGACTTTCTGAAGCATGCATCTTGGGCGAGGGTGCTGCCTGTTCTCCCAGGCCCAGGTACCACCACAGGTTTTGTGACTGACAGCCCTGCTTCAGTTGGCGACTGACAGAGCTCCCGTTTGCAGAGATGCTTGCTGCAGTCGATCACTTCACCCCAGCTCCTTAGACACCAGCAGCCCAGGGAATCCCACTCAGGATCTGCGCCTGCTGTTTTTGTTACTTGCCCGGGCTTCTCTGGTTTCAGCAGGCGTTCCTCTTGTTTACAGGAGTAATTGCCTTCATGAGCTCTGGGCCATCTGCGGATATATTATTTTCCTTTCCTTTCTTTTTTGGGGTAGCGGTTCTGTGTTTGCAAAGATGAGAATTGTTTCCTAAAGGGAAGCACGGGAAAGTTTTTGAGGCCAGCTTCTCAGGCCTGCTGTGGTTTTGCGCCCCTTTCCTGCATTCCTTTCATCTTCCTCTAAGTGTGTTTGGCATCAAAATGCTTCCTGTGGGTCTAAGGTGGATATTTCCAATGACTGTAAGTAAGAACATGGCCTTCTTTTTTCTCCCCTGGCATCCAGTTGTCTCAGAGGACACTTGTGACTGTTCCACCAGGCAGAGCCCACTTGCCAGGTGGGGCAGGGGGCGTTCCTCGGCCCGAGGTCTCTGTATTCTCTTGCTGGCCCTCATTGGTACTTGGGCGGAGGAGGACACTGAGGTGTATGTGCCATTTCCACGCCCTACTCATGTGGTCTCAAGTGGGGCTCTTCTCTCTTCTGCTGTAAGCCACTGGGTATGGAATAGCCCCTGGGCGGGGGGGGCTGTCCTGCTCCCTTGCTCAGGGCCCTGGGAGAAGCAGTGACGAGGCCCAAGGCAGCATGTTTGGATGTCTTACAGAATGCAGAGTTGGGTGGCTTTGCAGCTCCAGACGTGCCCCAGCCCTTCTCACGGGGATGGGGAAGCAGCCTCCCAAACAGCCCCTGCGAACCCCAAGTCTGTATGTGCACTGTCTCAGGCCTCGCACCACCCTGTGTCAAGCATCAGCCCCCAGCGAGGGGAGGGAGACCTGCCTTTAGGCTGCTCACCTGCAGGGGAGGCCCAGTGGGTGCATCCAGCCTACTGTGGGGACAGCATGTGGCCTGGGTGCCGATGGGCCTTGGCAGGGGCCATGAGCCCCGTTGTGCCGGCAGCACCCTGGGCCACAGTAATGTGAACTAGATTTCATGTTAGGAGATGATTTCCAACTGCAGGAGTGACCTGAAGTTTTCTGTTGTGGAGAACTGGCCAGCTCAGGCCTTCCCAGCAGCACATGCAGCCCAGCGGCCGGCCTGGGGCCTGGGTGGGGACATTCAACCGAAAGGTCTGCTTGGAAAGGCCTGAGGCAGGTGGCCCAAGGGCACAGAAGTAGCCGTCCCTGACACAGGTGACTGAATCGGCTGAGGCCTCCTCAGTCTTCCCACGGGGCTCCCACTTAAATATCTCTTCCTCGGGAGGCCTCTTGCCCCACACGCGTGTTTCCTTGGGCGCGTTACTGGTCTTCAGTCATCTTTGTGTGATGGCATGTTTAGTGTCCCTCATCCCTATGAGGTTGCACATCGCCAGGCAGACATGAGTTGTGCATGGCATGTGGCCCGTGCCTGGGTGTGTGCAGGAAACACTTGTTGTGTATAATGGCCTGGCTGTTAGGGATGACTGACTCTAGGGGTGCTCCCCAGCCCCCTGGACAAACACCGCCAGCACTTTCCTAGCTACTTCCTGTTAGTGCCTGGTACCTGTGGGGTCCCCAGGCCTGTCACTTTAGCCCAGAGGTGGGGCTCCCCCCCATGCCCATGCAGATGGGGCCACCCCAGCAGTGCCCTGGCAGCAGCCTGCAGCAGGAGGGCAGTGGCACTTGGTCTCCCACCCTCACTTGCAGCAGCCTGAGGTGTGTCAGCACAGTGGTCCACAAGCGTGTTTCTGTCACCTGCCTTCACCTGCACTTTCATACCAGAGCACACTGAAAGTAGGCCATGGCTAGGCATTTCGATGGCCAGCTGGGAGGGGGCAGGTATACTGGGGACCAAGGCCAGGAATCCCCAGCCACCTGGATGCTCACCACACTTGGCTCCTGGGTGCCCTGGCTGGTGGCCTTTGCCTTTGGAGTGGCCTCTCCCCACTGTTGTGGGCCTGGCCCACAGGCTGAGGGGCCTGTCTCTCTTCTGTGTGCGGAGGATTGGGCAGTGGGAGGGAGAGATCCCTGAGGACTGAGCTGTCAGAGGATTTATGCTAGGAATGTGGAGAACAAGTGTTGGTGCTTGGGTCTGCAGATTTTTCTTCTAAAGGCAATAGAACCTTTCTTTTAAACAAAATCTTGGAATGCAGTGTGGAAAAGAGCTGGGTGGATTGCTGAGGTGGGAGGATTTATCTCCATGCACACCCGGGCACTCTGCACACTCACCCTGAGGACTGCCTGCAGCGAGGTGGCTGCGTTGTCCTGAGGCAAGCACGGGGTCCTCCCTCTACCTCCAGTGTGGAGGGGAAGGAAGCCAGCTGAGTGGAGTGGGGAGGGAGGGGCTGCAGGTAACCAAAGGAGGCCAGGGACCCACCCCAGGTCCTCATTCCTGGGTGTTCAGCCCACGATGCTTCCAGTTAGGTGCAGGCTGACCATTGGGGCTTGGCCAGGGATATGGTTGTGGGGTTGGTGTCTTCTCCTGGCCCTGCAGAGGGGCACCATCCTGGCCTCCCAGCCTTGGGCAGGTGATGGCTGAGTCTGGACTCTAGGGGTTGGGCAGGAGGCAGCAGTGAGATCCTGGTGAGAGCAAGAGGCAGAGTAGGAAGGACGGGAGGAGGTATGCTCAGCAGTGGTGGGCAGAGGGATCTCCTTGCCCTGCAGCCCAGGCTGGGCTGGGAAGCTTTGGGTTCCAGAAGGGAGAAAAGAGTGGGTTGCCACTGACACAGGTGTGGAGATGGAGGCCAGTGGGGGTGGGGGGCTGGACCCAGCTGTGTAAAGCTGATTTTGGGTGTGTCAGCAGACAGTACCAGGGTCTGTGAGGGCAGCACCTTGTGGCCCCATCCCACATGCAGCTTAGTGGCTTGGGAGGCCCGTGCCCCCTGCCCACACCTTTGCACTGCTCCATTCAGGGCAGGTGACCCCACCCCACCTGGACTGGGTCCCTAGCGGCCTCCCTCCTCCTCCTGGTTCCTGCCTAGAGAGCACTGGGGTGGGGCAGATCCAGGCCTGAGTGATCGCCACTTGCCCAGCAGTGGGCAGCAAGGGGACAATTGGGCAGCGTCACCAGATCTCATCTTGAGACTGAAAGGAAACCCTTGGGCAAGCGTGTGGTGAGCTGCTCCTGGGTTGCCCCAGACCCCCACTAGTGACCTCTCCCCTGTTTTCTGGGCCCTGATGTCCCCACATGGCAGCACCCTCCTGCTGCTGTGTTGCTGCAGCGTCAGAGGGCTGACAGTGCCAGTGCAGGCCTCATGCTTAACTCTGACAGGTGCATCTGCCCGGCCGACCTGGGGTAGGGTTTTCAAATGTCATTAGCCAAAGAAATCATCTTTGCACCATCCATTCATGAAAATGGAATGATGACCCACTGTGGGGCTCCATCTGCCTCTCCCACCCCCTTGTTTGCTGCTGCTGTCCCTTGGGTGTCATTTGCAGCTGCTGAAGGGAACAAATGCCTCTGTTCCTGCTTCTGGAGGAGGAGCATGGCTCCCGAGCACCTGTGGTTGCCGGCGCAGGCGTGCAAGGGCCCCAGTCCCAGCTGGTGCCTTCCTCAGGTCAGATACCCCCAGCCTGGTCCCAATGGGGCCCCAGGGCTGTTCTGCTCAGAGCCCCAGGTCAATGATCTTGATGTTGCTGGGAAGATCACCCATCTGTGGCTCCCGGAAAGCACCTTCTTCCTTTTTCTGAAACTCACAGCCTTCTCTCCCTCTCCTGTTATCTGTTTTTCTGAGCCCCGAAGTGCCTGAACTCCTGCATAGCAGCTGCCACTGTTTCCCTTCTTGGATTTGGTTCCCTCTATCCTCACCCATCCCCTTTGGTGAAAAGGATGTCCCCAGTCCCACCATCAGCATAGACCACCCACGTGGCTGCAGAAGCCCCAGGCCACAGCCTGGCAGAACCAACTCCCACCCCAAAGCCTCACACCGCACCCCTCACAGAGAGGGGCACCCTCTCTATGCAGTGTCTCTTCTTCACTTTCAAAGGCATCACCTTCAACTAGAAAAAGAAATGAAAACACCACCTGTGCCTCAAAATCTTCAGTTTCTAGACAGGGACATCCCAGGCACTGGGTAGGGGGCCAGGGCTCCTGCTGGGCCGTAGGGGGGTCAGCACCATGGGTGGGCTAGTGGCCTGGCCAGTTGACTCCTCACCCACCACTCTGTACCTGTCCATGCCAGCAGCGTCAAGGTAGGTGCAGACTGGCTGGGCAGTTTGGGTGGGCCAGCAGGGGAGAGGGGCAGCCTGGGGTCCCAAATCTAGGGGTGGGGAGCCTGGGGCAGGAGCAGTTTGTGGCCTCAGGCCTTCATGGGGGCACAGCCCTGAGCTCAGCAGCTGGGAGGATTTGAGGGCTTGAGAAACTGGCAGGTCAGGCAGGGAGTTAGGGTTAGGACACTCTCCCAGGACCAGCAGGTACCCCCGTGTTGCTCTGCTGGCAGCACCAGCCTCCCAAGAAAAAGCCTTCTGCAGCGGAGCCCGAGAAACTCCGGGAGAGACCAGGGCGACCACCTTCTTTGCTGAGATCTGCTGGCCCAGTGTACGCTGGGAAATGCTGTCCTTGGCACTTGTAGGAAAAGGGTATCTCACCAGAGCTGCCCACAAGGTGCGTCCTGAGAGGGTTGGAGGCACGGGGACAGAGGGGAGCCATCTGGAGCCTTCCTGGGTCAGGGTGGTGACATAACAGAGGCCGGTGGCAGACCCTCTGGAACTGGGCGTGTATCTGCACATCAGGGGACCCTCGGAGGCCGGCCATGCTGGAGAGGGGCTGCTGCCTTGACCGTGGTGTTGAGACAGCAGGGGTGTGGGGCCCAGGGGGTCATTCTGAGATGTGGAAGTTTTCCCCATCGGAGATGGAGTTCTGTGGCAGGCCCTTCTCCAGCCGGGGCTGGGTGGAAGGACGTCATGCCCAGGTGTGTGTAGCAGGGAGGTGGGCAACATGATTTGGGAAGCCAAGGAAAAAAATGGCTAGAGGAGACGCGGGTATCACAGTGGCCAGGCTGAAGGCACCATCCAGCCACGTGGCAGTAGCATGAGGAACCTCGACCTCTCAGTGTCCCCTCTGGCCTCTAGGGCCCCGCGGCTGCGTGCAGGCCACAGATGGGGCCGCCCCCGCCGTGGCTGCAGTTTTGGTAGAACACGAGTGTGTGCATCTCCCCACTGCACGCCCCAGCGCAGGCAGCCAGCGCGTCTCTTACTGTTTTCTCCCGCATCGCGTCCTTGGGTATTTCTGGCCTGGCCCTTGTGGCCACTGCCCGTGGGTCTGCCTCAGTTTTGGAGGCCTCTTCCTGCCCTTTCTGGGCACATCTCATTTGCTTCCAAAGTCCAGAGGCGAGCCCTGAGCCCCAGGTTTTCTTGTGGGTGGAGGAGAGTGGAAAACGCTGGGCTTCATTGGAGAGAGGATACCGGGCTTCCTCCCATGGGTCAGGGCGACCGCGGGAGAAGCGACATCTAGAAGAGACAAGTGCGCAGCAGGCAGCCCCCACTGCTCTCTTTAAAGAGAGCACCAAAGTGACAGCGGGGCTTGGGCCAAGGACCTGCGTTCCGGCAGCTCCTGGAAGGGAAAACGCTAGCACGGCACCCGCGCATGCGCACACACATGTTTTCACTGAAAGTGACACATTCATTGCAGACAATTTGGATAATTCAGAAAAGCTCAAAGAATAAGTTAAATGGCACTTGCAGTTTTACCTCCCAGATGGGACTGTTGTGAGGCCCTGTTCTCAGTGAAAATTCATAAACGTAACAGCCCAAGAAGCCCTTCCTGGCAGCCCAAGGCATGACAGTCGCAGAAGGTGGGCACAGCAAATGGGCAAGCTGTCTGCCCTGGCCACTGACAGCTGCATTTTTAAGAGCTTGGGGGGCTCAAACTGTGCCTCCGGACTCCATGCCTTGGCTCCCACGGGAAACCTCAGTTGCTGGCACTAGTTTTAGCATCATTCAGGGCCACTTGTAGAGGCCTGGTGTCTTAGTCCATTCAGTCTGCTATAACAAAACACCACAAACTGGGTGGCTTATAAACAATAGAAATTTATTTCTCGCAGTTTTAGAGACAGGGAAGTCCAAGATCAAGGCCTTCAGATTTGGTGCCTTCCTGCTGTGTCCTCTCATGGTGGAAGGGGTCTATTTTATAAGGCACTAATCCCTTTCACGAGGGTGGAGCTCTCCCAAAGGCCCACCTGCAAATATCTTGGGGGTTAGGTTTCAACATAGGAATTTTGGGGGACACAAACATTTGACCACAGCACCTGATGTTCTCTCTGGAACCACAGAGTGCAGAGGGTGCCGCAGGATGGGGTGGAGCACTGTATCCTTCGCAGGCCTACTACTCCCACTCTCAGGGCCTTCTAGTCCCCTGACCTGGGGGCGTCATGGCCGTGACTGTCACTGCATCGAGGGGAGTCCCAGGACCTGGGCAGATGCTTTTGCTGCTGCCCGTTTAGGGAGGGGAGGCTATGTTGCTTCCCAGTGACCCACCTGTGCAGGTCATCACGTGGACACTGTTTTCCCAGAGCTGGGGATAGACTGCTAGGAGCCACTCTGCCTGCGGGGAGGCATGTATCCTGTGGGTCAGCAGTGGGCGTGGCAGCCCTCTCGGCGGCTGGATGGTGGCCATGCCAGGGGCCTGGGGATTGTAAGCTGCTTGCTTCATGCCATGCTGACCCTGGACCCTAGTCTCTGGGCCCGGGCCGGCTCCAGCTGGTATCAGCCTCTGCTTAGTCACCTCCCCTTTGATACTGGCATGCTCCTGGCTAACTGAACATGCAGGTGGTGCCCTCTTCTTAGTGCCAAGTGGGCAGTGGGGAGGAAATAGTGGGATGGCTGCAGGAGAGGCCACCATGCCCAGGTGTGTGCCTCTGTGCCTGTCAGTCCAGGGGAGAGGGACTTCGGGTCCTTGGGGCTGCTTCAAGCTCATTTCTCTTGGTCTTGAGGGCTTACCAGGGGTATAGCTTCCAGTGCTTGTCCTGCCAGTGTGAACTAATGAAAAGCAAGTGAGTTCAAATGTCCCTGGAATTTCATATAAAGTTAAATGGTAGAGTGTAATCAGCCATGTGTTCTTGGCTGAAGCAAAAGTACTCAGAGGGTTAGGGAAGCTGCCAAGTCCTTGGAGTAGTCTTTGTAGGATTTGTGAGCATTTCATGGGATGATGTGCTCTTTTCCAAATAAAGCCCTAGAGAAATTCCCCTGACCTTCAGCCGTTCCAGAACTTAGAGAGGGTATGGCATGTGCCCTCTGTTTTTAAGCCAATGTGTATCTTATATCCCAGGACAGGTCAGCATCTGCTGGAGTCAGAGTGGGATATTAGGATCCTGGACAGGGAGACTAGGCTTTGGGACTGGGGAGGGTAGAGGAGGAGCAGAACAGGGCCCTGAGACACAGGGCCCCTGGATGCCCACTTGCAGGCCATGTAGGCCCGTTGTTCAGAACCTGTCCTGGGTTCTCCTCTGCCTGGTTTGAATGAGAACAACTGTTTGTCAGCTGGACAGGTGATGTCTGTGACCTTCATCTCATTACAGATCTCAAAGGAGGAAGTATGTGTGTTCCACTTAGGTTCTGTCTTCATGAGATGCTTAAAATTTGGGGTGTGGGAAATTATGTCCCCTCAGGGTTTAGGGGAAAGGAAATGAGACCCAGGGCATGGCCCTGTGCACTTGTCTCACCCACTGAATGTTGAGAGAAAGCGGTTCAGGGTGTGTAAGGCTGTCTCTGGTCCAACTTCCTCTACTTTTTGCTAGAGTCTGGGACTTGTATGGGGCCTGGCTTTTTGATCCAGACCTCAAAGGATCCACAGGGCAGCTTTGGCCTGGGTGCAGCCCTCTAGAAGGGCCTCAGAGGTGGCCCAGGTCAGTGGAGATGGCAAAGCCCAGTGAGCTCGGGGATACCTCCATGACCAGGCCAGAATGCAGGCCTAGCATTCACTGCCCTGGGTCCTTTCTGGGCCTCGGCAGTTTTGAATAGGTGAGGAGTCCGGCTTTTAATGGCCTTTCTGTAAAAATGTGATAATGAAGGCAGGAGTTGGGAGCTAGGAGGGAACGTTGGTGGACATCCAAGTAGAGAATTCCACAGTGTCTCCAAGAATGACTTGCTTTATAAGATGACCAAACTCCACCGTTTTTGGACCTGATGGCAGATTCTGAGTTGGGGCGAGGCCTGAGAAACCCAAGTCAACAGTCAGAAAATGTTTGTGCAACCATATAATAGACCTGCTTTTGGTGCCTGAGACCTGTTCTTGCAAGAAGTTGTCTGGACAAAAGACCATGATTTAAGTGCCTTGCATTTGTTTTTATTTCTGATTGTAGAAGTTAAGCATGTTAATTAAAGATGATTTGGGAAACAGGAAAATATCAAGAGAAAAATTAATAAAGAGGAAAATCAGTAACTGTCATCTCACTGTCCATAAGTCACCACAATTAATGTTTTTGCATATGTATATTTTAATATAAAGCTGGGGATCGTCCCATATGAGTCATTCATGTTCTACATTTTCCTTCTTTTACATTCTGTTACGGTCACATCCCCAAGGCACTAGCTGGTTTTAACCTAACCTCGGTGGCTGCCCCACGTGCCCTCCTCTATTCATCTCCCAGTGTCTCTGATGATTTGCTCCTCTCCAGCAGCACTGGGACGGCTGTCCTCAGTGTGTCCATCCTCATTATTGTCAGTGTGAACTCTGAGGAGCCTGCAAAGGCATGTGTCTCTGGGCTGGCCCTGTGAAGGAACTCTTGGTGTCTATCTCTTTCCCAGGGATGGGAGCACATCCTCAGAGCATGCCCTCTATTTAGCCTGTGCCTTTCCATGCTCCTTGTGTGCTTCCTGGCTCTGAATTATGAGCACCGGGCTGAGTTATTTCTTTTGACATTTGCAAACTGTTAGGTGGCAGAGATCAATGAGTAGAAACTTAATAAAAGGATGCATGAAATCCTGTGTCACAAGGCCAGGCTAAGTTCTCTTAGGAGTGAAGGGAGGATATCATTTCTAGAACCCCAAGTCTGCTGAACATCGGCACCTCCAGGTGGCTACTTGGAGTGTGAGGGCAGTTCCCTGACCATGCAGCATGATGAGGCTGAACTGTCCCCCCCTGTCCCTCTGTAAGCCACCATGCAGCTGGCCTGGACTGTGGGCCCTGTTGGTACCTCTTCTGAGTATATGGCTTGCTCAGAATCTGGGTGGGCCTTCCAGAGAAGGAGGAGCTGCAGAGGATGGTGACAGGGAAGGGTGCCATGTCAGGTACCTGGGCTCAGGGGTGGCACCACCATTTGCTGCTTGTGTGACCTGGCATCCCCTCAGACCCTCTTTGAGCCTGATATCTGGCCTGCCACTTAGGGAGTTTACTGGGCCCTTTAAAAGGCAAGCACCCAGTGATGTCAGAGTAGGAATTTGTAGTCTGGTTACACAGCATACTTATGGGGCTTTTACAGCCACCTATGTCAGTCCACCCAGGAAAGGAAGTCATGACCAGGTTAGGGTTTGGGGAACCTGACTCAAATGTTCTATAACCATAGCTGCAGGTGGTCTGGAGTGCAGCCTCCTACTGCAGAAGGCCCCCATATAAGAGGGGAGCCCTGGGGGTGGATCTTGGGCTGGGCAAAGTCTCTGCCATGTGTCTGGCCCACCTGGAGCTGGCCCAGCGTCGGGCCTGGTCCCAGCGAGGGTTGCGCTGCTTCCAGATCTGTTTTCATTTTCAATTCCCTTTATTGCTAAAACCACCTCAGAGCCACAGAGAACAAACTGTTGTCCTCAGCTGACCTCGGATTTCTGGCCTCAATTGTTTGCCGTTTGCTAATTTTAACTTCTGATCGTTTCCACCCTTATCCTCCCGCCCAAAGGGGAGACACAGCCCAAGAATAGCTTCTGGGAAGGGGGTTGCAGTGGCTGTGGCCAGAGTTCCCACAGTGATCTGGCAGAGCGTGTGGGGCAGATCTCCATGGCAGGAATGGCCCACCCTTCTCTCACCATGGACCCTGCACCCTCAGGGCACTGATCTGCCTCAGAGGAGAAGAGGTACTCCTCTTTGAGTCTATTTCTCCTTTCAAACAGAAACCAGGCTGCTCCTGGGGAAAAGGTGTGCCCTCCCAGGCCTGCCCAGCTCGCAGACCCCTGGGAGTCCCTGGCTGCCCCCAGTACCCAAGTTGTAGTCTGGGATCAGATGTGGCACTTGGCCACAGCTAGGCCTAGGAGACAGCAACAGGCTGCAGGGACCATGCTTGTCCAGTCCCTGCCCAGCACGGCTCTTCCCATCCAGCTGCAGGAGTGTGCGGCGAGGCCAGGACATGGGGTCCCCAGGAGGGTGGGCAGAGCTGCAGCTGACCAACCCCAAGCCATGGGGTGGCCAGCAGGCCCTGGGAGAGCTGGAGGAGGAATGAAATCCAGTGAGAAGAGTGGCCTCCAGGCCGAGCCCGAGGCAGGCACTGCAATCTGCGTCTGTTTAACTGCTAAACGTCTGTGTGGAAATCGTCAGGTGGACATATGGTTGAGATGAGCGAGCGCCACATCTCACACCTCCTCCCCTCTCCTGTGGGCTTGGCTCACCTCCGCCCCACCCCCGGCATCCCCCAGCCCCTCCGTAATTGTTGTAAAGGAAATCCCGGACACTGTCCTTATATCCATAGGTATTTCAGTGCCATGCATTTTTAAACGAAAGCCAAATATATCTAATCCTAATGCTAAGATAACGCTAAGTAAGTGTGAAAAGAAGAATCTGAATTTGAGGTAGGGAGTGGTGGAGTCCATAGCCCTGGGCCCCTCCCTACAGGTTGGAGCCACTACTTAAAGATGCAGTGGGGCCCTCTCACTGCCCCTTGGCCTCGCGTTGTAACTATCTGCAGGTAGAAGAAGGCACCCAGAAAACATCCATTCTGTTCATGTGGAGCTGCTCTGGACACAGATACTTATGAAACCAGAAGCAGCAATGGCAATCAAAAATGCTGCTGTGGTCGTACAGATAGGTGATGGGGAGGCCCAGCTGCCCCGGAAGCGGCCCCCTTGTGGGTCCCTCACCCTGGAACACAGCAGGGCTAGCACCTTCCTGTGGCTTCTAAAGAGGAGCCAACTAGGAGGAAAGTGTGCTTCTCTGAGGATAGGCTGGGCTGCCAAGAGCATTGCACCTGTCCCATTTTGTCAATTATTTAAAAACTGTTATTAGAGTAGCCATGTGGCTGTATAGGTAGCTTAAGGATCAAATTGTTCTGCACATTTTGTTGTGATAAACAGTCCCCCCTTCCCTGAGGCGGCATGGCCAGCATCTCCAGCTGCTTCCTCTGGTCTTTACCTACCGCCCTCCGAGTGATCATAGGGCTCCTCTTGGCATTTCCATTTTAGGCGCTGTTTTGTGACTTGCTGTGATGGAAGATGAGGCTGTGGCTCCCTGTCACCCCTGCAGGCACCCAGGGGTACCCGCAGGACATTGAGGATCAGGTCTGCCTTCAGTGTGTCGATGACGTGACTGAGTAAATGCTGGGCACAGGCAACCCATGCAGTGCACATTTCTTTTCCTTAGAATTAGTCACCGCCTTTTTTGCCTAGTTTTCTTGGTGCTGTTGTCACTGACTTGTCCCCACAGCACACCTCACCCCCAGCCATATGCAGCCTGCTCAGTGTGGCCTGAAAGCATTGTCCCCTGGGGTTGGCTCTCACGCTGAGACCCCCGCCAGATCGTGGAGTGCTGTATGCCGAGGCTGAAGCTATTCTGACTTCTAGCTGTCTGCACCTGCCGTACTCTGTCCCTCTCCGAAACTTCTGGGCTTGTGCCTTTACCCCAGAGCTCTGGGGCATGGGCACATGTGGAGGTGCCTGGCGAGCTCTATTTTTGCAGCAGCCCCAATGTGGCCTCTGGGAAACGTCCTCACCCACCTTCTTTGTGATCATCTCCCCTCCTGTGTTCTCAGGGCTCCCTGGGTTCCTCTTATTTGGAGTTGGAGCTGTTGGACCGCACTTACATGTCCCTGTCTTTCCCTCCTGTTGTCCGTCTCTTTGCTCCATGTTCTGTGAAGTGCTCTCCATGTTCTCCTCCATCCCGTTATTGGGATTCCCATTTCTGCCCTTTCTCCCCTGCTTATCTCTGCTTCCAGGCAGAAGTTTCTGGGCCTCCTTTGCGTGAGGAGCATCCCATATCTCATCTGTTAGGGTATTAGTGGCAGCTCTGTAAGGCTTCTTCTCCCGCGTGGCCTCTGCTGCTTGTGAGTCTCTCTCGCCCACCCAGGTCAGGGGCTCTTCTGAGTTGTCTGCTGATCCTTGGTGTCTGGTGACGCTGCCCAGAGGGCCGATAGCTGTTTGGGAGGTTGGGGGTCCTGGGCGCCCAAGCCAGCTCAGTGATGGTGGGCTCCAGCAGGTGGTCTGCTGGGCTGTGTCCTTCAGGGGTTCCCCCAGAGAAGGGTCCTGGCAGCCCTGTTCAGAGAACTGGGGGGGGGGAGAAGGGGCTGGGACAGCAGTGTCCAGTAAGTGAGCTGTTCTTCACCCCTGTTCAAGAGGCTGTCTGCCCTGAGCTGTGTCCAGGGTCCCCAATTCAGAGTCCCCCCCCACGTTGACCCTCTTAGACTGTCAACCTCTGGTCTCCAGCAGGTGCGGGAAGGGCAGGCAGCCATCTCTCCACTGCAGAGGCTCCTGAGCCTTTAGGGGGACACGCTGGGCAGGGGTTACAAAGGCTATTTCTTCGCTTTTTCTGCTGTTTTTCTAACTTCTGGTTTGCAAATTATTATCATCATCCCCTTTCCCTTTCACACTCTGTGTTAAAATAAAATCCTTTCTCTTTAAGGGGATCTGGGGCCAGGAAGGTGGCAGATGCCTGTAACTGATCTGCCGTCCTTATCTAGAGTTTGTGTTTGGCTTTGAGTCTGGTGCAGGAAGTCTGAGGAGAGATCAGAGGGTAAGATGAGGACTGGGCAGGGGTGGGTGTGGAGACGACAGCCCCCGGACAGCCAGTATCCTTCATTTGTTCTTGCCCAGCAGTGTTATCTAGGAACTAGCCAGAGCTACCCAGAGAAATATTTTCAAAGCAACTAAAGGCAGCTCACAAGTGGACAATTGTGCAGCGAAAGGGGAGAGTCCAAACCTGAGGTTGGCAGGTTGCTTTTTCTCTGATGATTTGTCTTGACGTGGCCAACGCAGGGCTGGTGTAGCAGCCCCAGGATGCCACTGGAGACCGAGGCTCCTCAGTCATGGTTGACATGCAGATTTGACCATTGTCACTGCATGGATGCATAATCCTATTGCATCAGAGCATGCTTCAGGCTGGAAGAAGGGCCAGGGGATGGGCTGAGGGATTCCCTTTGTCGGGGAAGCACATCCAGTGGCCTCTGTAGAATTCCTTCACCAGAATCAGTTCACAGAGCCAATCCTAACTGCAAAGGAGCTGGGAAGGAAGCATTTTTACCTGGTGCATGGCTGCTCCAAACTAGAGTCACAAACTCTGGGGAAAAAAGACAGGGAGAATGGCTGCTGGGCAGGTGACACTTAGGGGTTGCTGCTGCCTGGCTAGGGCTCCTGTGCCTTTGTCCTCAATGTGGGGAAGCATTGATCAGGGAAACATCCAGTCGACAGAGGTGACCACGTGTGAGCCAGTGCTCCCCAAGCATTTGAGAAAGCTCAGAAATCACTCACTTTCTCCAGCATTTACTTTTTTCCCCAGCAATTGAGTCTTTACTACCATTGGCACTATCCAAGCAGTATTGGCTTATTACTCAGAAATCAGTCACATGGTCATCGTCATACCCATCACAAAATAGGGGCGAAATAAGTTTTCTGTAGTTCATTGTTTGAACTGTAGTCACGTCTCCTTAGGCTCCTCTTGGCTGTGACAGTTTCTCAGACTTTCCTTGTTTTTCATGACCTTGACAGTTTTGAGGAGTATTAGCCAGATATTTTGTTGAATGTCCTTCAATTTGCATTTGTCTGATGTCTGTCTCATGACTAGACTGGGTTATGGCTTTTGGGGAAAAACATCACAGAGGTGAAGCACCCTTCTCAGCCCTTCATGTCCGTGGGGGAGTTATAGCCACGTGACTCATTACTGTTGTTTATGTTGTCGCTCAGGGTCCCCGAGTTAGCTGGGAACACTTTCAGCCTGGTTCCTGTGCCCCTCTGACATGCCCCCATCAGTTTGGTTTTTTATGTGCTTTCTGACTTCTGGCATTGTGAGATGCTTCATGCTCATATCTTTCCTGCTCCAGCCTCAGAATCTGCCATTTTCCCAAGGAACCCTGTTTCCTTTTAGTGGAAAATGGTTTTGGAAACGAAGATCTGAGTGCTGGGTGAGCTCCTCTTCCCAATCAGTGGACAGAGCTAGGATACACGTATGTGTATGTTCCCGTTTATATGTCATGTGCTTTCGATGACTTCTCTGTCCTTCTGTATGTCCACTGAGCTAAGCATGAGTTCACACTGACGTCTCAGACTCTGGGCCATCCTCTGGACTCATTCTCGCTCCCCTTTGCTGATCCACACCTACCTCACCCAACAGTGAGATGCCGGCTCTCACCACCCAACATCCCTGTACCTCTGTGTTCAACCCCGTGTCATGTGAGGCTGTTTCAAAATTGTTAGCCTACTCTGTCTTGAACTGAATTTGTGAATTAGAGTACAGTTCTTTCTGTCTGTAATCTTACAGTTTCCATTCAAAACACCATTTTCTAAGTTACTTAGGTCAGCTTCTTTTCCCTTCCCCCTCGCAGAGGCCAAGTCACACAGCGTCACACATCACACATTTGTAATACCAGGAGAGTCTCTTGTCATAGTCGGTGTTCCATCATGGGATTCCTCAACCTTGGGTTGAGTTTTTTTAAGTCTGCATACAGTAAAAGAGTACTTTCTGTGAGGTACAGTTCTGTGGGTTTTGACAAATGCAGTCTTGAATCTCCCACCCTGTTACCAGACAGAATGGTTCCATCACCCTAAAAATTCCCTGTGCACCCCTTCATAATAGTCAGCCACTCCCCAATCCCCCAGCCCCGACAACCCCTGATGTGTTTTCTGCCCTTACAGTTTTTTCTGTTGCAAAATGTCTTGAATGGAGTCTGGCTTCTTTGACATTAGAAAATGCATCTGAGATTTATTCATTTTGTCATTGAATTAGTAGATCCTTCCTTTTTGTCATTGGGTAGTATTCTATTTAATGGATATACCACAATTTGTCTACTCATTCTCTTTAGCTGCAGAGAGTGCTTGCTTCCAGTTTTTGATGATTATGAATAAAGCTGCTGTAAATATTTACATACAGTTTCCATGTGAACACGAGTTTGCTTGGTAAATGCCTAGGAGTGAGATTGCTGGGTTGTGTATTAAGTCTGTTTGACTTCATCAGAAACTGCCAAACTGTCTTCAGAAAGGCTGTGCCATGTTCCATTCCCACCAGCAGTGGATGAGGTTTCCACTTGCTCCACCAACATTTAGTATTGTCAGCTTTTTGGATTTTAGCCATTCTCATAAATATGTGTAGTGGTATCTCATTGTTTTAATTTGCATTTCCGTAATGACAAATGACATTGATCACCTCCTTACATAGTTGTTTACCATCTGTTTATCATCTTTGAGTGTTCACATCTTTTGTTCATTTTTTAAATTGTTTGCTTATTGTTGAGATTTAAGAGTTCTTTATTTATTCGGATATAAGTTGCCTTTACTTTTTTTTATCAAGTCAATAAACGTGGATCTTTAATTGTGGATTCCAGACTCATTTTCCTGTCTTCCTTTGGTGTTTCAGAACATCTCTAAAAAGAGATCCCTGGGCTGTCAGCAGCTTTCAGGGCTCAGAGTCTGTGTGCAGCAGTCATGCTGTGATGCCAACAGCGAGGTTGCTGACAGCACCTGGCCCCAAAGCAGGGAACGTTCACTCCAAGAAGGCAAAGGAAAGAGGTCGGGGGTTTGATGCACCATTTCACTCAGCTCAGATGCCCGTGGCTTCCCTTGGGGGGCAGTTAGTGCTAAGACCCTCAGAATAGAGAGAGAAGAAATGGAAATGTCTACTCCTTGGGTTCAGTTCATATGAGTCTACTCGTAGCATTGATCATCTGGAGAAGGCCTTTGCAGTCTGGAAGCTTCTGGTGCAAGGGTTGTAGGGAAAATATAGGAAAATGGTCAGGGCCCCTCAGATGTTCATAATCTTGCCGAGCATTTGATGTGAATATGCACATGTGCCCAGGTGTCCCTTGGTTATTGTCTAATGTAATTGCACATGTACACCAAGGTGTCCTGGGTTATGGACTTAAATATAAAGGATGAGTGGTTCTGATCCACAGTGTCTCCCACCCCTGGGATGTCCCTGGGGAGGGCCATGGGGAGGCCGCTGCCACTGCCACCACTGCTGCCACAGCTGAGGAAGCTGAGGACTGAGCTTATGTTGTCTGCCAATGGCTCCCAGGATCTTTCCCAATTAACCTAGCGTGGACCTGTGTGTGAGGAGTCTGTGGCCCAGTCTGTACAAAGGGTTTGAAGAGTCTGTGGGCCCTAACCCCTAGCTCTATCAATACAGTCGGAAAACTTAGTGTAACTAAAACAATGAAACATTTTGGCTTTAGTTACAAATTGCTTTAACAATACAATTGCCTAGCCTTCCCATTGGTGTAGTCATTTAACCCGACAGGGGGCAAATATACCTTTACCTGCATATCCCTTTAGGAGTGACAAGGAGTGTGACTTGGGGGTGCATGCGTCTGTGTGGGGGAGGGGGGAGAGGGAGGTAGACTCCAGAGCCTTTGTCTGGGTGGCTTCTGACCTTCTGCTGGCAGAAACCATAGGTATTTTATTATTGCTCTTTTAAAAGGGACCTTGGGAATGGAAATTTTTAAATGTGTTTTGTAACCCTTACCAAAGGAGGGAAACACACCTTTATAAAATTCCTGGCATGTAGTCCTTTTGACCTTTCCAGGCAAGTGTACTAGTGCACGCAAATTATTGCTACTCTCTTAACAGAGGTCAGGAGTGCTGGATTCTATGGAACCAGTCCCAGTTGTGAGCTGGGGCTTAGGTGGAGTGAGTGTGTGTGTACATACATAACTTAGTAATATAATGTTACTGCATTTTTTCTGACTGCTCAAAGCACTTCAGTTACAAAAATAAAAGAATGCAGAAAGGACAATCATGCAGGAATCTGTCTTCCCAAGATAACTGCTGCACTTCCTTCCTGTGATTATAGCTCCACAGCATGTGCATTTTGTGCGTGCGTTTGAGCAGTGGGGCTCAGTGTCTGGTAGTATGTTTTCTTCCCCATCCATGTGAACGAGACTGTTTATAAGCTGCTCCCATCTGTGGCTTTTGAGAGTATTAGGGGAGACAGCTGAGTGGACTCCGTGTGCTTACCCTTCCCTTGTCCACCCTGCCCCACCCAGCAGGTGCAGCCTTCTTCCGTGACCTTGGGGACAACACCAAAGAGCACAGAGCCTGACCCTCCTCCCCACCCCTCACTGTGGGGACCCCAGTGAAGGAGACAGGCAGGACAGATTCCTGCCCTGATGACTTGAGGAAGCGGTTACTCCAACCCTGGGGCTTCTGGGGGGTGGGAAGTACAGAGCCTGGCATTCACTTTTCTTCCTGGGGTCAGTTCCCTTGGGTCCTGTTCCAGGCTAGGACAGCGAAGGGCATAGGAGGTGGGGTGGAGGGCCAGGCAGGATGTGAGGAGGAAGGGCCAGGTGTGGACAAGTTGTGTGCAAGCGACGGATAGGCCTGTGACAGGGAAGGGGCTGGGCTTCCTCTCCTGAGTCCAGGCAGCCCTGGAGCACCCTTCTCCCTAGGTGAGAACAGGCAATGAATCTTTGCACAGCAGTGTGGATTTCTCCAAATGGGGGAGGATCGGGCGGTGAGGCAGGCTGTCCTCCTCTCCAGCACATAGGCAGTGACCATCCCTTTGCCCAATTCAGGGGGTGTCTGGAGCACCTGCAGGCAGGGCTGAGGGATAGGCCTGGGGTTCCTGGTGCCCAGCCAGGCAAGCCTGTTCTCTTCAAGAGGGTTTTTGAACCCAGTGGTTTTTCCCAGAATATCTTGGGTGTAAATCGCCCACAGTGGCTAAGCAGAAGCACCTGGAGGGCCAGTGGCCTGGGCAGCTGACACAGAGGCCCTTCTCAGGTGTCTGAAGCACTGCCCGTCTGCTCTAGAAAGGACAGGTCAGTGTGCGATGTTTTTTTTTTTTTTTTTTTTGCATCAGCTCCTTCAAAAACCAAAGGTGTTTTAGGCCCACTGTCAAAATGACATACTCATTTTAATTTTGCTTGGTGAAGCCAACTTTGAAGAATAGATTGTTTTGTTACATTCTGCTGGAAACCTCCTGTCTTTTTTCCTGAGGAAAGCGGAGCCTGCTGCACCAGCCTGGAACAGGCCAGGTGGCAGGTGCTGGGCCTGGAGGAAGCGCCCACCTGCGCGCCAGGCTCCTGGGGCCACCCGTCGCTCTGCTGTGAGTGAGTCTCAAACAGGCGGGGCCTCTTGGGAAACAGCTGCCCAGCGCCTTCCTCCATTAGGGGTTTGCTGCAGGGGAACTGGTGACCACCGAGGTTCCTGTCCTCAGCGGCGGTCCCCGTGCAGGGATGCCCCCGCCTGGCAGGCCCGCTGGGGGCTGCTTTGCCGCGCGTGGGCGCGACATCGGCTTCCACGGTTTCTCTCCTGCCTCACCTCCGGAGGCTGAACAGCGTGGGCAGCTCGCCACCGCAGTTCCAATTCCGCGGCGGGGAGGGGCTGGGAGAACTTCATTCTGGGCAAAATCCAGCTTCCAGCCTCTGAGGCCAGCCACTCCATCCCAGGTGTGTGACCTTGGTGAGGTCATTTGACTCCTCATCAAAGATGGGTTTCACACTGACACCTTCCTGTCCCTCGGCAGGTAGAGTCAGATGAGCCGGGCAGGCCGAAAGTAAAAGCTGCTCCTAGGTGCAGGGAGTGCCTGCAGCTGTCTGTGCCGTGGGTTGTCCCTGCCGTCGCAACTAGTGGCCGGATCCCTGTCGGCAAGGACCCCCCCCCGGGAGGAACCAAGGGAAGGGGCAGTGGGAGGAAATGTAGGCGGAGTGGAGGAGGGACACAGGAAGAGGAAGTGGGGTACATGGTTGCCAAAGGCTCCGCAGATAGGGGCCTTGGGGTGCAGAGCAGCGGCCGTGCTGCCAGCAAATGGCGGTGGGAAGGGAATCCGTTGTCCCCACCCCCACCAAGCCACGCCCTCTCTCGGAGGCCCCGGCTGACCTTGCCCGGTGCGGCTGCTTCGGCAGGGCGGTGTGGGCGGCTCCAGGTTGGCTGAGGAGCTGCTGGACTTCTCTGCTAGTCTCCGCAGACCTCCCCGTGTGGCCGCGATGGCTGGTGCCACCCCAGACGTCACAGCCTAGCCAACCGCAGCCTGCCAGAGGCAGAACAAGAGGCTTTTTCCTACTGTGCCTGTTTCCCCCACTCCACATTTCCCCCACCCCTCTCTCCTTCCTTCCTTTTCTTTTTTTTGGTCCAAGAGAAAACCCTTTCCCAGAAGTCTACAGACTTCCCTGGTTCTCACTCCTCACCAGCCCCGGAAGAGGGGCAGACTTGCTCCCCTTGAACTTGGGGCTTGGGTCTTGGTAGCTGGACTTGGCTTCCCAGCTGCCAGCACCTGTCCCATGCACAAAATGGTTTTTATAGCAGGAGTGTGGTATTCAGGAGCCTGGAGAGGGCCTCTAACACATAATTAGAACCCTAGATCTGATGCTGCTTTAATTCTTTGCTGAATATTTGTCATCTGTAGCCTTTTTAGTCTTTTAAGTCTGACCAGTTCCAAACTGTCTAAATTGCTGGGCCTGTCTAGCTTTTCAGAGCACCCTCCCACTGAACAATTTGCTGTGTGACCCAGGGGCTCTGGAGCCCTGCCCCACCCCCGGGGCACCTCCTAGAGAGGCAGTTTGGACTTTATTACTTTTTGTGTTTCTGTACTCAAAAGCAGCTCCTCCCGCCCCCATCGTGTTCTGGGAAGAATCTGTGCAGGTGACCTTTGTTATTTTAAGGAGCGCTCTTGGTATGCTGTTCTGAAGTGTGCCGCCTGAATGGGGGCCTGACTGGGAACGTGGGAAAACTGTTTAGTATATGAGTTTTAATTGAAATTATTTAAGGCTAGCATTTTCTAGTTTGGTATGGGTTTTGTTTTTAATTTAACTTTTTGAATAGGTAATGCATTTGTGTGTTTCCAAATCCAAAAAGTTTAAATTATTTTACAGGGAAAATTCTCTCAACCTTCCTTGTCCTCCATCTGCTCAGTTTTCCCCCCAGGTAATCCCTGTTCTTACTTTCCCAGATGGCGTCCCAGAATCTCTCTGCACATACAGGCAAAAGCACACACACGTCCTTACTGTTTATCTGTCCTCCTGTTTCCCACATTCCACTTGAAATCTTGTTTTCCTCATTCAGCGGTATGGCTTGGAGATCTGTCCATATCCGTTCATAAAGAACTCATTGTACTTCTTTTCCATAGTATTCTGTTAATGTGTATGTTTCATAATTTATTAACGGGCCCCACTGGAAGGACGTGAGTTGTTTTCAGGCTTCTGTTGCAATGAATAATCGGCACATATCCTATTTTGTAGGTGTGCAGGTATTGTTTGTAGGATAGGTTCTCAGAAGTTCAGTTGTAGGGTCAAAGGGTGCTCACGCTTGTAGTTTTGATAGGTATTGCCAAGTCGCCCTCCACAAAGGTTGTAGCAATTTGTACTCCCATCAGCAAAGTTTGAAAGTGCCTACTTACCTGCAGACTCACTAGCCTGATAGGGAAAAAGTAGTATTTCAGTGGGGTTTCCTTTGCCTTTAACTCCTGACGGGTTAGGTTGAACATCTTTTCAGAGGTTTGAGAGCCATTTGTATTTCATTTTTTATGAACTGTCTTTGCCCATTTTTCTGTTGTGTGTGTGTTTTTTTCTCTTTTTTTGAATTTCTGTGAGCTCTTTCTATGTTGGAAATTAGCCTTTTGTGATATGAGCTGCAAATATTTTTTCTCATTTTGTCATTTATCTTTTGTCTTTGTTTATGATGTGTATTTTATACTTTGTGTAGTCAGATTTACTGATCTTTTCTTTTATGGCTGGACTTTGATTCATGAAAGAACTTCTATCCTAGTATTATAAAATAATTTTTTTCATGTTTTCTCCTAGAACATCTGTGGCTTCATTTTTCACATTTAAATCTTTGACCCATTTTGAATTTATCCTGGTGTAAGGTGTGAGTATGGATCTAAACTTCTTTCCAGATTCCACCTAGTTGTCTCAGTATATTTATTGGCCCTTTCCCCATACCAGGAGTCTGTGATGTTGCTTTATCCTATACACAGTGCCATTGTCTTTGGGTCTAGTTCTGGCGTTTCTGTTCCACTTCACAGGCCAGTTATTGCTCATATATTTGAATCTCTGGGGGTCTGTTTCCCCTATATGGTACTTCTTTTGCAAGGTTTTTCTGGCTATTTCTGTTTGTTTATTTTTCTTTATGAATTTTAGGATCACATTAACCTATTCCAAAGCAAAACAGCAGCACAAAACCTACTTTAAAAACTATCTTTGCATCTGTTGTAAAAATGTGGAGATAAACATTTGTCCAAGGTAGATTCTCTTACAGTGGGGCTCCAAGGCTGTCTGTGGCGGTCTCCAGCCAGGCCTGTGTTCCTTCAGCGTCCTGCCAGCTCTTGCAGGAGTGTATAGTAGTGTGTGATCAGCTGCACATGTGTACCCACAACAGCAGCACCAGACCAGAGCACCCTGGGGCAGCTTCAGGAGGAGGGATGAGCACTGTCTGCTGTGGAGCTTGAACCTGAAGCCAGCGGTTCTGGCCACTGTCCCATTCGCCACCTGTTCATGCACACACACCTTCCAGGGCCATATGTGATAAGGGCATATCTCCTCTGAGCACTGCTGTGCAACAGGCACCTGCCTGAGTGTGTTCTCCCACAGGCAAGATGACAACTCCTCCCCCTGCCCCAGGCATCAACAAAGGAATGGGGGAGCAGTGGGGGTGGGGCAGGCTGCTTCCTTGCAGCAGGCACCTCCCCTGCTGCAGGGTCAGTCTGGAGGGGTCCCAGCTGTGGCCTTGGCTCTGCCACCAGCCAGCTGAGTGGCCGCTCTCTCCCGGGCATCATTTCCCTTGACTGTCCAGTGGGTGGGTAAGAGCTTCCAGCCTGGACGTCCCGGGAGACAGGTCACCTGCATGTCAGTTCCACATGGCTAATAAACCACCAGCATTTGTAGTGACGAGTAGAGCAGCCACATGACCTCCTAAGGAATCAGGAGTCCACTCCCCACCACAGGACAGGTCTCATGTTTCCCCTGAGGCTATGTGCCTGTTTCCCTAGAGCCCCATGTTTGGCCATCTGCTGAGCTATCCCAGAGCAGGAGGCTGAACAAGCCTCCCCAGAGTGAAGAGCATGGCAGTCTAGAGGTTGGGAGTTGGAAATGGCCCCACGCCAGCACCTGCAGATCAAAGCTATCTACTGATGAATGCTGGTGGTGACTGGGCGCTATGGCTTGGGAGCCCGGGGAGAGGCTTTCTCTTTGGAGGTCCTCCCTGTGCTTCCCTCTGACTGTAACCAGCCCTGCCCCTCACCATCACCCCCAGACACACACCCACATGGATTCCTTGTGCCCACAGGCATCTGCTCTTGTGATGTAGGACATCCCTGTGAAGATAATAGATCCATTTGCCTTTTAGAGGTATGTCTGTCCCCTCCTCTCTCCCTTCCACAGAGGGGACTCAGCCAGGCTTCCCAGAGCAGTCAGCCCTGGCCCAAAGGAGGAGGCTGGCAGAAAAGGCCCTTGCTGGCAGATACTGTTCTGGCCCAGCTCAGTGCTGGGCATTGGGGAGACAGTGAAAAATGACCCCACTACCCCCAGACTGTCCACAAGAAACTCACAGACACAAAGAACTGCTCTGTGGTTTGCACAGGTGCTTGGAACAGGAGTCACCTTGAGGGGCAGGGTGGGAGGGTGGCAGTTTGGCCAGGGCTGGATCTTGAGAGAGGATTGGGAGTGTGCCCTTTGGACAGAAGGGCAGAGCAGAAGAGAGTTCTGCCATGGCCCAAGTCTGAGCTCAAGCTTTGAGCTGGACCATGCACGCCACGGAGCCCCGCTGCACTTGCATGTGGCAGCTGGGGAGCAGGGAGGTGTGCTGAGTCAGGGGTCTGTGGGAGGAGAGCGCCTGCTGCCCCTACTGGCCAGCCCTTGAGAAGGAACATGCTGTCCCCGCCTGGCTTGCAGCTTGGGCAAGAGGAGCCTGAGGGCCTAAGGGACACCGTGTTCCCTTATAAGATGAAGCAATCCCTCTCGGCTGCTGCTTGGCTTGCGGTGGCCTTGCTGCGGCTCCAGTGAACGTTTATGTAACCCCAGCCCTGCGCCCAGCCCCTGTACCTCACCCTTATGCTGTGTCCCTGAGACTCGCCCTCCAGCTCCTCTCCACCTGGCCCCACAACAGTTGTCCTGTGCACGCCTGGCCTGGCATCCAAAGATGTCCCCACCCTGCAGCCCCACTACCTGGCACCACAAGTTCCCCTACCCCAGCATGGCCTAACCCTCTCCCCATCCCTGCATACCTGCACCCGATAAGGGACCTCATCTCCCTTCCTCTCCCCTGGTCACCCCCTCACAAGACCCAGTTCCTGTCTTGTCCTACGGCCTCTGACCCTACCCCCCTCCCCCATGTGTAGGCATATACAGCTATGGCCCTCTGGGAAGGGGGGGTAACTCCTGGCTTCTGACAGTGGGGTCAGCTGGTACCCCAAGTGGCTTTGGGGTACCGCAGGAAGGCTGGGCTCCCTTGCGGGGTCTAGAATCGCAGATCTAGTTTCCCTTCCCGAGAGGGCCTGTGCCATTTCCAAGCTAGACTGGCCCTCTCCTTATGAGGGCTTTGCTAGATTATTGCTGTCTCCAGCCCGTGCCCATGAGGAGGCAGACACAGGGTTTGAGCCCAGCAAGGACACTCAGGTTTAGTTAGTCCAATGGGCTCCCCTTGCCTTAGAATGGGAGGTGGGCTCACTCTGTGTAGGGCTAACCTGCCTGCCCCCCCCCACCTTTGGGTACCCCCCAGCGTGCTCACTCAGCTCAGCCACACCCACCTGAGGCCAGTCCCCAGAACAGCCCGATGATACCTTCAGTCACCTGAGACCCTTTCAGGGGGTCATGAGATAAAAACTTTTCATAGCAATAGCATTATTTGCCTTCATTCTCCCGAAAGAGTACGATGGAATATTCCAGATGCTACATGATGTGTGATGACATCATCCCTCTGACAGCTACTGGAATGTGTGCTTGGGTTTAAGATTTTTTCCAGTTAATTTCTAGTACAATAAACATCAGTGGATATAACCCACATTAGGCCTAAGCTCTTGGGCTACTCACTGGAAGTGAGTGAAAGTGCCCCTCCCCAGCCCTTATCGGTTTTCTTGGCTGCTCCTTGTCAGCCTCCTGGGTGCTGCTCACATGGCACCATTCAGGCCATCTAGCCAGGCCTGGTGCTGCCCCCCGCCAGCATGGATTATAACTTCCATTTGTGGACCGTTTTACTGGCCGTCTCTGCTCCTGAGCTAGGCTGATAGAGCATAGAGAATGGAGCAGGGAGGACAGTGCCTGTGTGGATCAGGGTGGGCTCCGGCTATATACTCTGTGAAAGTGGGTTGCTGCTGGTGCCCAGAGAGGCCAGGAGCTGTGTGCTGCCCAGTGGCAATTCTGGGCTTTCCTCATCGTCCTCTCCTCCAGGCTGCCTGGCACCAGTCTCCCAGCCTGCTGGGTGCTGCTACTCTCTGCAGCCCCAACATCACACAGCCCATCCGTACTTATACCCCTGCACGTGCTTCCCAAGGTTGCAAGCAGAAGGACCCTGGAAAAGGACAAAGCCTCAACAAGGGCCCAGAACAATTAAGAAGCAAGGATGAATCTGAACTTGGGTTGGTTCTCCCCAGGCCAGTTGTAATAGCTAACGTTTCAGGAGTGAACATTTGGAACATGCCAGGCACAGAGCCAAGGCTGGGTGTGTGGAATCGCCATGTGGACCCCACTGTGAGGATGGGCAGTGTACTCATTTCCTGTGGCCACTGTAACACATTGCCACAAACTGGTTGGCCTAAAAACAACAGAAATTTACTCTCACAGTTCCTGAAACCAGAAGTCCAATATCAAGGTGTTGGCAGAGTCAGTTCTTTCTGGAGGGAGCAACATAGCTCCAGTACCAGCAGTCCTTGCATTCCTGGGCTTGTAGCCACATCACTCCAGTCCCTACCACCACCTTCACATGGCCTTGTCCTCTCTGGGTCCTTTCCCCTTCTCTTCTCTTATAAAGACAGTTATGATCTCATCTCAAGATCCTTACCTTAATTACATCTGCAAAGACCCTTTTTCCAAATAAAGTCATATTCACAGGTTTGGGGGTTAGGGTGTGGCTATATCTTTTTGGGGACCACTGTTCACCCAACTGCAGGCAGTGAGGAGCTTGTCTTAGGCTACACCATTAATACATGGTGGAGACAGGTCTGAGCCTCATCTCCCTGACTTGACACATTTAATGCTGGACCTTTCCAAGCTTTTAATGACGAATGTGCGTTGTGAATCTCCAAGAGTGGAATTACCATGTGGCATTTTTCACACTTTTTTGTTGAAAAGATTTGATTTTTTTTTTTTCCTAGAACCAATTAACAATTTATTCAGTGCTAACATTTTTGGGAAACATTGCACTGGAAATTTAAAGAATTATATTTAAGCATTTTAAAATTATTTTCAAAGAAATAATTTATATGATTTTTTTATTTGAAGACCCATAACACAGAAGAGCTTACAACAACAACAACAACAACAACAACAACAACAAAAAACCCAGCCCCACTCTCCAGAGACTAACACTTCTCTTTCTGACTTTAGTTGTCTTGGTGTGGTTACTGCCATAAGTGAACTAAATGATTTTATTGCTCTTTCTTTATTTATCAAATTTAGATACTCTAAATTAGATAAATTTCATGTTATCTTCCTGCCATGAAATTTAAGGATTTCCCTCATTCTTACCTGCCCCCCACCTCCTCCTGAGTTGATGAATATATTATTGTTTAATTATTTTGTTGACTATTCTTGTGATTTTAAACCTCTATTTGTCATGTAGATATATCCTTTGATGGCTCACTATGTGTTCCCACCTTTCCCTTAAATCCACATCCTCTGCTGGGACCATGAGTCAGTTGAATTGGCTTTGTCTATAACATTGGTTTTGAACACTTGACAACTAGTGCTAAAGTTAACATGAACATGACTGTGTAAAGTTTGCTTCCATCTGCTGGGGCCTGTTCCAGGATTACATTTCTTTCTGTTGTCTTGTGGGGCTGTTTTGAAGGATAAATAATATAACATATGAGAAGCCCCTAAAACAGTGCTTGGTTCAGAGCTCTTCACTGATTACTCGTAATCATGTGACATTTTAGTTTGTGCCTAACTTGGACCATAATTCTCTTATGTGTTGTCTGTTTTTCCTGGAGTTTGTAATTGCTTCTCTTTTTTCCTTTAAACTGTGTCCTGAAGTTTATCCATCCTCTTTATCATATTTTCAGATCCACAGAACTCACTTTATTCCTGGAACTATCCAGTGTGAATCCTGATCCTGGTCTTCCACTTTGTTCTTATCCTTAGATGCCCTTTCACTATTGACTCATGTCCCTGGCTTTTTGGTTTTCTCTTATTTTTGTTGGACTGAGCAAGATGTAAACTTGGAAGGCCCTTTTCCTCTGTTTTCTAGCATCCATCCACTGTGACTTAGGAGAAGTCTGGTGTCTGTCCCAGTCTTGCTCCCTTGTGGACAACCCGGTATCTGTTTCTCTTCTCTCTCTCTATTAAGTTTTAGAATTTTCTCTTTTTACCTAGTGTTCTGACATTGCAGAAATTCTCCCAGCAGGGGCCTGTACTCACTCACGCACCATGCCAACTCCTGTGCCAACCCTTCCCATTGTTAATATCCTAGTATCCTGTTGTCATTGTCTTTTCTTTTTTTCCACTTTGACAGATACTTTCTATTATTTCTTTGTTTAATTTCCTCTACCCCACTTTTTTCTGTTTTCTCACTCCACGCTTTCTGTTAGTTGGATGTTAAACTCACTTTGTTGATTCCCTGTGGCTCTCAGCTTTTAGCTTTTCTGTCTGTAACTGTCAAACAAGTTTGGGAAACCATGGTGGCTGCTTGATATCCAATCCCCCCAACACCCTGCCCATAAAATGTAAGATCAGTACAGGAGCAAATACAGCTACCATGGGCCTCAGCTTCAGCATACTAAGAGAGCATTGCAACATTCACATACTTTCTAGAACTATTTTTTGGTTCCCTTTTTTCTGGGATATTTCCTTGAGTGTATTTCCACACTTTCTGTGGAATTTTTGTTTGGGCAACTGTATTTTTAGTTTCCGAATGCTATTTTTTGTCGTGTGAAGTTTCTCTTGATGGTATCCTGTTTACTTTACACATCACATTTTTGTCTCTGAGAATGCTAATTAGAATTTTCAGGTTAACATTCTCTTCTGTTTCCTGGCTTCACTCTTTTTCCTCTAGAGGTGACAGTTTTGTTGCTCATGGCCTTTCCCTTTCATCTTGCTGATTTCCCTCAGCAGTCTGGCCACCCTTGGGTCTCTTTACATTTAAAGTGGGAGGTGGTGCGGATTTACTCCACTGGGCATAGGTGGGCCAGCTTTAAGGACTGGCAGTCTGCTTGGGGTCTGTGTTGGGGAAGGAGGGGGAGAGAGATCAGGTAGACAGGAAGCCACCTCTAATGCCAGAAGGGCTGCATTCTGAGGTCCCAGCCCCCTTCCGCTGGTTCTCCCTGAGCAGTTGATGTCATTTGTGGTTCAGAGTTTGTCTGAGCCAAAGCTGACGGGTCCCTTGCTCTGAGCAAGAGTATGGGAGGAGGTGCAGAGTCCTGACTGCAGCCGACCTTCATTACCTTCTCCCTACTATGTACTTTCTCCTCCCCGCCTGCACAGACCCCTCAAGGGGTGTCTTGTCTGTCACCATGCTCAGACCTACAGGAGCCTGTTGTGGTCTCCCGCTCAGCTGGCCATCACCAGCTGGCCGCATTGGGACTTCCGTGTGAGAAAGGGCAGCACACTATTGGTTGTGGGATCTCAGACCTGGAAATGACCAATCTGACTCCCTCATGTCATAGACAAGACTGCGTAAGGTTGGAACTGTCAGGGTGCTCAGGTTTGGGATTGCCTTCTGCCCTGCAGGGGTGCAGGAGTCCAAATTGTGGCTCCCCTGGGGCCCGTGTAGGTTGGCTGGATTCTGGCAGGTGTGTGGAGCCAGAGCATAAGCCGGCGACCTCCACAGGCTGGGCACAGCTGGTTCTGTCTGGGCATGTTGGGCAGGTGCTGCTGGTATACCTAGGGGGGTCCACTGCTAGGGGCCTTGGGCCCTGACCTGTACCCACCCCGTGACCCCTGCTGCTTCAGCACCTGCACTGCTGCTGTTTCCTCCTGGAGATGTCATTTGCTTCCATCACCTGTGGAGGTGAGGGCCCTGGCCCACCTTTGCCTTGACCCTGATGGATTTGTCACAAAGGCTGGCGAGGATGGGGTGCGGGTGATGAGAGGTGGGGGTGACGAGGGGAGCAGGGCCAGGCTGGTGCAGGACTGACTCTGTGCCCTGTCCCCGCAGGTGAGCGGCCCTTCGCCTGCAGCTGGCAGGACTGCAGCAAGAAGTTCGCGCGCTCCGACGAGCTGGCTCGGCACTACCGCACGCACACGGGCGAGAAGAAGTTCAGCTGCCCCATCTGCGAGAAGCGCTTCATGCGCAGCGACCACCTGACCAAGCACGCGCGCCGCCACGCCAACTTCCACCCCGGCATGCTGCAGCGGCGCGGCGGCGGCTCGCGGGCCGGCTCCCTCAGCGACTACAGCCGCTCGGACGCCAGCAGCCCCACCATCAGCCCGGCCAGCTCTCCCTGAGTGCGCCCTGGCACAGCCCCTACGCCCTCCCCCGCAGAGAGAACGTTCTGAAAAGGCCCGAAAAAAACACTTTTCTTCACCTCAGGTGTCAAAGTAAATTTGTAAAACAAAAACAAAAACGTCAAAACACAACATCCACAAATTGCACAACAGACACACCCACATAGTTGAGATTCCGCGGTGTTGAACCCCCTTTCTCAGGGATGAACACGGTCCACGAGGTCAGCGAGGACACCCTTCCTGCCGCCTTACTTTGTACATAAATTTGCACTCTGGAGTTTTCTGTTAGGTTTGGGAACACGCTGGGGACACAGCAGGCCAACCAGCGTAGGCAGAGCTCAGTCCCCATTTTGCAGGTCCCTCCGTCCGTCCTCCCTCGCAGGTGCAGTTACTGCTGCGTGTGCTTCTGCAGTAGGTGACTGGCGGAGGGAAGGGGACTGTGTCATCCTCTTCCTGCCCACCTGCCCAGCCTCTGTGCCACAGCCCTGCGGGCTCAGAGCCCTGAAGGTTCTGAGAGACAGGCCACCTCAGCGGGGTGCCTTAAGCCATGATATGGGCAAAGGAGTACCCTCCTAGGAGACTGTGGAGGGAGGCGGCTGCCCTCCTAGCCTGCCTGTCTCACTCCTGCCTCCAGGAGCCCGCTCGCCTGACCCCTTGGAGAACTGGAAGCAGAGATGCAAGCCTCGGCTGGGCACACCATTGCACCACCCGATCTTCAACCAGACAGGGCCTGGGCCACACCTACCCAGCACCTGGCTGCTCTGTATCCCTGCAGAAGGCACAAGGGGGACCCTTCACTATTATGCCATGTTTTCTGACTGGAAAACAGAACCTGGGAATTCTCATCTTGTAAAAAGATGTCAGAAAGCATGGCTGGTGCACCCACCTCTCGCATCCCCTGCACCAGCGCTGCTGCAGAATCATCTTGGTTGCACTGGTGGGTGAGGTCATCAGGCTGCCTCATCAGAGGATCTGGGTGAGTGGCTGTGCATGTGCTGGCACCCATGGTACTTCACAGAGACTGGTGTGAAGGGAGAGACCAGAGCATTGTGACTTGGAACTTTCAGGAGTCGCGCAGCGGATGTTATGGGAAATGCTATCGGAGAAAGAGGAAACTCCAGACATGAAGTTGTGGGAAGTGCTTTTCTCAGGCCCACTGTGTCCCCAGCATAGACTTAACAAACCTCCAGCTTCTCCGTGTCTCCTGGACCGCTCCTCCCTTTCCCTCCCACTTCTCCCCCGCTGCCTGAGGCCACACCCCAGCCTGTGGAGCATCAGGGCTGCAGATGCCCTGCCAATCGCCAGCCTTCTCCTGGTAGGAGAGGAGGAGCAGACAGCTGGGGCAGTTTCTCCCAGAACTGTGACCAGGGCTGGGTCAGAGCTTGAACCCTGGTTGGGTCAGTCAGGCCCTGGCCCTGTGAACTCCTCTGCAGACAGCTGGAGTGTCCACCCCAGCCCTGCAGCTCAGGCACCACCTTCCCTTCCTCCTGAGAGTTGGGGTCTGTAAATATAAGGCCCCAGAACAGTGTGTGTATGTGTGTGTGTGTTTGTGTTGGGGAGGGTGGGTTTGGCACAGACTTGGGGTATCCAAGGAGGAATGGCCCTTGGCACCTCAGAGGGCCGAACGTGGGTGTTCTGGGCCCAGAGTGCCTTGGTTGTGGCCATCTTGTCTCCACCCTGGCCATTCTATGGTATGGGGTGCAGCACAGAGAAACCCCAGAGACCCAGGCCTAGCTGGTGACCATGGTTCCTGGCCACTGTGTTGGGCCGGCTCCACAGTGGATGGGTGCCCTTTATCCACAGCCACTGTGCAGGTGGCAGTGTGCCATCTGTGAGGCTCTCAGCACCCATCTCTAACTCTACCATTCTGCTGGGATTGGTCAGTGGTGTGGCAGTGGCTTCCGAGGAGAGAGGTGGGTGCTGAGTTGGTCAGTAGCGCTGTTCCTGCTATGGGTGGGAACTGGTGTGATGCGGGTAGCCCCTGCCCTGGTTGCATGCTGGCTGGGCACCCTGGCTGCTGTGCTGCGTTTGGGCTTTGTGATAGCCCTGCTTGTGCTTGGTATGGGAGAGAGGGTGGACCATTCTGCTGGGATTGGTCAGTGGTGTGGCAGTGGCTTCCGAGGAGAGAGGTGGGTGCTGAGTTGGTCAGTAGCGCTGTTCCTGCTATGGGTGGGAACTGGTGTGATGCGGGTAGCCCCTGCCCTGGTTGCATGCTGGCTGGGCACCCTGGCTGCTGTGCTGCGTTTGGGCTTTGTGATAGCCCTGCTTGTGCTTGGTATGGGAGAGAGGGTGGAATGAGTGGTAGGGACCTTGACAGAAGAGAGCCCTGGGCGCTTGGGGTGCAAAGATTTTCACACCCAGTTCCAAAGCAAGGTCCCTTCCAAAGTTGTTTCTGTGTGAAGCAAAGGAAGCCACACTCTGAATACATTTCATGTCTCAGGAATTCACATTCCAGATTCAGGAATTTTATTCCAAAGTCCTTTGGTGCACTCACCATCCATGGTTCCAAAGGCAGGGAGAGGGAGTGACCCAACCCTGGGAGCCCAGCAAAGTGCTCTCTACGGGAGGGGCCAGGTGTCCCTTGTGATCTGCCCACGGCATCATGGAAGGAGCTTTTCTAACTCCACAGCTATCTGCACATAGGAAGGGAAAAAAAGGACTCTAAACCCAGTCATCTTGGAATAAAAAAGAGCTGGTGTATTTTAGAGCAAGGGTGGGGGGTGGGGGAGGGAAAGTGGGCGTTGGCTGTTTCCAAAGAGAGCACTTAATTTAATTTTTCCTCTGAATGACCCAGGGCTGTTCCGTCTGATAGATGGAAGGGTAATGTTGCCTTAAAACAGAAATATGCAGGCGTTGGCTATTTTTGGCAAATAAGTGTGTCTTTATTCCCAAAGTGGCTCTCCTTAATGGCAGGGTGTGTGGTCCTTCTGCTATGGGCCTGGTCTGGGGTGTGGGTGCAGGGCACCAGGAGGGAATTCCTGCTGGGCACCCCAGGCTGGACCTTCCTGAGTCATCTGGGGCTTAAATTCATCTCACTTGAAGGAGGCGGGGGATCCGTGAATCTCAGGCTCAGTTCAAATGGGTTCTCATTAGCAGATGTCCATCTCATCATGAAATGGGGGTGTCTGTGTAAGAGGGCGGTGGGCCTTAGAAGCCGCACCCCCCAAAAGCAGTTACACAGGGAGGACCCTCGAGATAACATTCATTTCTTCTAACATGTAGAATGTCTTCCCAGCCTGGGTCTATTTCTTGGTCTTTCTTTTTTGTGGTTTATGGCCATGCTTGCTGGTTTTGGTGGGATCGATGAACCCTTGGGGCTCCTAGAAATAATAGTGAAAATTCAAACCTTTATTTTGGGGCAGACTTCAGTTCTAGCAGGCCACAGGGACAGAGATCTCAAAATGAAGGTTGCAAGAGGGAAGGGAGAGGAGAGTTTCTCACGAAAAGGCCTAAAAGTGACTCTGGACTCAGCCGTTGGGGTAGTGGTCAGCTCATGTTCCCAACAAGAAGCCTCTCTTTGCATCAGCCATATTAGGGAACATTTGTCAGCTCCCCGAATCCTACAGCCATACGGAGAAACACAGATGGACACGGCCCTTCCCACAAAGGGCCCTGGGGTCCTCTCCTGCCAGGTGCTACATAGGAATGCACAGTGATTCCCTAGATGGGAACGTGGTCCGGAGGTGCCCTACCTGCATCCTGCTGCACCCCCACCGTGGCACTAGCGGTGCAAGTTTCCCACCACCTCCCACCCCGACTTTATTCCAAGGCCACACTTCATACCAGGCTTCACCATGGTATAGGCTCCGGGTGCAAACGTCCTCAGCACTGGTGACCCCAGACCTCACCATACTCTGGGCCACAGCTCAGGCCAGTGAAGGGTGATTCAGAGATAGAGACCGGCACAGAGGTCTCGTGGCTTTTTGTGGTCCCAAGTAGAGTGTGGCAGAACTGGGGTCTCCATTTAAGTCTTCTGCCCCCATCCCTGTGTGTTCCGAAGATCCAGCCACTTTCTTGCCAGAATCAGGTGCTGCCACAGGGTCGTAGCACTCCATAGGGACCTCGTCTGGGATCTCAGCTGGGCAGGGGTGCCGCTCAACAGCAAGACAGGATCTGGGTGATAGCAGGCTCCTGGTTGTGGCTGTGTTTATAGGGCCATCTGATTATTTTGACTTCTGACAGGTGTCACTGTGTCACTAATTTTTTTTTTTTTTACTCTTTTTAAAAATGGTCACTCAGTCAAAGATAGCGGTAGAAGATTTAAAGGGTTTAAAGTGTAGGTCACACAACCGGTAAGAAATGCTTCGTAGTTCACCACATCTGCTATCCAGAGTTTCCATGTGCGATTCTGGTGACTGTGTTTTCCAAAGTTAAAATCAAGATGTGGGCTAGTGGTTTTTGAAATAAAGATCGTCCTGGGAAGAGCCAGGTCTTATGATTGATTTTTCTATTTCTGAGGCTTTGAAAGTTTGCCCTAGACACATTCCAGGGAATTTTGTACCAGAATTGGGGTGCACAATCCAGTTTACTACTGATAGGTGCCTGAACGTCGTCTAGGGAGAAGTCCTCCTGCCGCTGTCGGTCCTGCATCAGAGTTGGACTTTGCACACAGCGGAAACCCTGTGTCCACGAGGGAAAGGGGCCACACATGGTTTCCACTGCCCCCTACTGAGATATTGGACTCGCAGTGTGGCCACCTGGCCCTGCCCGGCCTCTCCCCTTCTCATACAGCTTTAAAACTTTTAAAAAAATGGACAGGATGGAGAGATCGTGTTCCCTGCACTGCAAGTCATACATTTATGGGGGAGGGAGGTGGGACATAGGAGCTTTCTCCAGGGTTGGTCCTGTTCTGTGTCTTCCTGGAAGACCTGGTGATGATGGGCCACTGTGCTCGCTCACTTGGCCACCCAGTGTGAGTGACATGCCTCGAGGCCAGTGCATGGCTGGATGAATGAAGGCCGACCCTCCCACCCAGCACAGGAGCGGCTGCACCTGGCCCATCCCTCCCCAGCATGCCCTCCAAGAGGAGCGAGGGGGCCGCTTCCCAGTGTGGCTCAGACACTGTGCAGGGTTATTGCCCCAGCGTCCATTCCCAGGTCAGGGTGCCTGTCTCTGAGTGTGTGAGGGGGAGACTTGGCTCCCTGGCCTGGCCCTGGAGGGAACCCAAGGGCTCGTCAGCTTCAGTACGAAGCTCTCTGCTGAGCACCTATGCATTGAGGGATGGGGGATGTGCGATGGCTCCCTGGTGACCAGGAATCACTTGTGTGGGTGTGTTGGGTGCCTGTATGGGGGTCTCAGCTGCCCTCAGGCCCACACAGCCAACCCCTTCCCATCCAAAGCCATTGGTGGAACTTCTCTGGAATTTTTTGCCAAAATCCTATGGCAGAATTTAAGGGTCCAAGACCATTTCCATCAAGCTCATGTTTTCCTTTTCTGTAGGATATTTTTTTTAACCAGCACCCCACCATGCTTCTGAAGGCCATGTTTCATCTTTCCCAGATCACTACAGTGAAGTATTACAGGTGTACAGTTCCCAATCTGGCCTTGGCTTGCTCGGATAAAACTTTGTATGTATTTTGTATGGCATAGATTCTATATTGTAATGATGTCCTATGCAAAAAGAAAAAAAAATTAATGAAATTGTAAAATTTTATTGTTTTAATGTGTATGCATGTTTAGTGACGTTTACATTTTGAAATAAAATTTATGATTCATTATTTTACTTGCTGGAGCTGGTTCCTTTGAAGGACATGTCTTGCAGAGGCTCTGGGAGGGAAGGGAGCTGAAACGGACAGGCCATTCCCTCCTGCCTACAGGGGCTGTTTCAGCTCATAGCATCCCCACTCTCCAGCCATCCAAGAGAGCACAGAGAAGAAAGGGAGGTGGCCGTGACAGGTCCCCCTGAAGGACACAGCAAATTCCTTAAAACTCCCAATAAACACCTGACCTTCCTCTCCTTGGGGAGCAGCCACATCTCAGCCCCAGACACCTGTTCCCTTTGTCCCTCTGCCCAGAGTCTAGAAAATGCTCCTGTTTCTAGCCACTGAAGTTCCTGAAATTCACTGGGCACTGATCCCAAAGTGCACTGCCCGGGACAGTTCGGGGGTCTGGGGAGCAGGAAAGCGTGTGTGGATACCAGAGCCCATTTAAGTCCCCTGTGATCATTACCTCTCCCCCCCACCCCCGTACCCTCCAGCTTGCACTAGAGGCAGGCAGTGTGCAGACAGAGGCAACAGGAAGCCTGCAGGGGCGGTGGGGGAGGGGGAAGGTGTGGGTGTGGCTGTGTCCCCAGCCCTCAAGCTGGGGTGGGCCCAGGCCTCCTCCAGACTACACTGCACTTACATTATCACCTCCCGTTTGTATAGTAAATGAAAACCACCAAGAAATTGAAAATATTACTAACAAATACAGGCACTGCAGTTGATCAGGAGACTGGTGAGCCTGCCATTCATGGAACCTTATCTCAGGGACTAGGGGTCTCCTGAGCCCTTGAGAGGCCCCCAGTAGTGCAGGAGGAAGAAAACAAGCAAGCAAAAGGTTTTCCTGGTGTTTAAAAAAATGAATGTGTTAGAGTGTGTGGTGTGCACACAGCACATTTTCTTCTTACTGTCCTGTGGATGAGGTGAAGAAAGGTGGGTGTAATAATGAGTGTAATAATGAAGCAGTTCGTGGGGGAGGGTCTGTGCCTGCCAGGACCTCTGTACTGAGTAGTGAGTGACTCAGGGTCCTGGAGGCAGGCCAGTGGGCAGGATGCTCCTGGGTCCAACTCCTCCTGGCATTTCTATCAGGTCTTGGATTAAAAATCAAAACTGTGGCAGTTAGGTGAAGTGCTGGCTGCATACTGACCAGGTGAGGGGTGGCATCAGGTGGAGGGAGGGGTGTTGTCCCATCATCCCAGAGGGCACAGCCTGGCCAAGGCTCACAAACTATGTCTGCCTCCCTAAAGAAGAATTGACCTTTACCTGGCGCTGGCCTACAGGCAGGAGCACCCTATTGCTGGAGGCATTCAACAGAGGCTGAAATACTACCCACTAGTAATGCCTGCCACAAAGGGATTTGCATTCTGGGAGGGAGCCTGGTTAGTACGCAAAGGAAGGCCACCATATGTCCCAAGGGGGCTCACTGTGGCACAATCATCCAGACCCTCCAAAACTTTCTCTTTCCAGCCTTGTTGGGGTGTGGACTGGCCTTTGGTGGGTTAGATTCAACTGCAGAGGGCCTTGAATAACAGGTTAGGAAGTGTGTAATTTATTCTTGGGTCATGGGTGGCTTGGTCCCCTGAATCAAGCCTCACCTATGCCATGATAAAATTACTGCTGTTTGCACCCCTCCTGAGGTCTTCTAAGTGCAAAGCAGTCCAGCCCAGTAAAGTCACCCTGGTGCTCTTGGCAGGGGCACTGTCTGCACCAACTGTCCTCCCCCATCAAGGAGAAGAGACCAGGATTCCATAGCAGTGTCACACAGGACAGGCAGGTTGGCACAGAAGATAGCGTTGGAAGCATAGGATCTATATTAATTCCCTGTTGCTGCTGTAACAAATTACCACAAACAGTGGCTTAAAGCAATGAATGCTTATTCTCTTCGAGCTCCAGAGGTCAGAAGTCCAAAATGAGTCATACAGGGGTAAAATCAAGGTGTCAGCAAGGCTGGCGCTTCTGGAGTCTCTTTCCCTTTCCAGCCTGTAGAGGCCACCTACATTCCTTGGCGTGTGGCCCCTTCCTCCACCTTCAAAGCCAGCAGGATCGCATCTTCTCCCTGACCTCCTGCCTCCCTGCTGGGAGAATCCAGGACAACCTCCCCACTGTTTCAGCTTTCATGTACTTCCTGCACCCCCCAAGCCAGGGGGAGCACAGTGACTGCTCAGGCTACAATGAGAGAAATGTGGGGCCTGATGAAGCCTGCGTGGGTGGGTGTCCCCCAACAGGGCAGCAAAATGTGGTTGAATTAACCTGGCCTGAGCATTTCTTCCACCTGCGTTTTGCAGTCCTTAGCAGTATTTTCCTTCAGTCAATCAGCCCTGAAAAGAAGAAATAACAATGAAAATATTAGTCACTCTACACTTTTGTTCTTAAAAACTGATTAATTCTCACAGACCTGCACTTTGGTTGACCTGCCACTGTTGCTCATGGCAGTGGCCATGGTGCTGAGGAAAGGACTTGGGTCTTGGTGTCAGTCTCAACCAGCCTGGGCTTTCAGCTGTGAGCCAGTGACTGCCTGTGCAGCCTTTGAGAAGTCCTTCTCTGAGCTGCGCCTTCCTTGTTGGGGAAGCAGGCTGGGCCATGGTCTGTAGACGGTCACTGTGAAGTTGGCAGCAAGGCACAGGATGTCATGTGCCGCGTTAGCCTGAATTGTGACCAGGTCCAGACACTCAGCCCCCTCAGAAATGGGTCACTGGGGGGCCAGCCCTACTAGACTATCTCAGCATGGATGGGGACCAGGACTGACCTGGGACGCAGAGGCAGGCTGGCCCACCCTGCAGCCCCTCTCCGGATAGCTGCAAAGCAGCAACAGCTGGGCTTCCACACTTTCCACCGACATTTGTCACGTGTCTGCCCTCCCCGGGCCAGATACTGTGCCAGGACATTGCTCGCTGATGCACGCCCTTTGAGCGCTCTCAGAGGGAGGTATGAGTAGACCCAATTTAGGGCACAGAGAATATAAGCTCAGAGAGGTAGAGTGGCCTTCCCAAGGTCACACAGCTGACAAAAGTCAGAGAGGGAGCCTGGTCTGATTGGTCCACTGGCCACAGCTGCCTTAAGCTCTGGGTTAATTAAAGGATTATTCTAACCTGTCTGGGGGTACCCATGTCTGTTCTCTGGCATTGTGGGGCTGGCTGGGAAGGCTGTCACCCCCACGATGGAGGATGCGTTGCTTAGCTTTCTTCTGACTGCCCCACTTCTGCAGCCAGGACACCAGCTAGTGTAGGGGCCCTGCACCTGGCAGCCTCGTGTGTCCAGTTCAGTGCCCTTCAGATGATGAGCAAGCTGTCCCCACAGGCACCCAATCTCAGGCACCATGAGACCCGGGCCTCCCTCAGGGCCCTCCAGGCAGCCAAGCAGAGCCCTTTCCCCTGCGTGGCTGTGACTCCCATGCCCAGGCTGCTGGTCAGTGGTCTGGGTGCTGCATCTATTCACTCATTCCCCCAGGAACCTGGGACAGACTCTCTGAGCTGTGAGGATGGCCTCCTTCCTGGGCTCTGCAACACTCTCCCATCACAGTCCTTTGAGCTTCTCACACAAACCTTCCCTCTGGAACAAGCAGCTGCCAGCTCACGGAACCTGGATTTTAATGAAAACGAACCCCAAATCCAGGAGAGTGGTGCCTCTGCAGTGGGGGACACAGGGCTGGGGGAGGCACACACAGTGAGCATGACCACAGGCTGGTGCTGGGGGTGTCAGAACCCACACTTCTATTACATATATTTTTGTGAATGCAGCAAGTATTAAATAATAAAGAATTTAAAAGAAAGTTATCTGTTAAACTTACCAAGATGTTTAAAATAGCTTAAATGTCCAGGCATAGGGGATTAGCTCAATGTGCTATGTAATATCTAATATCACCAATACCCAATATACTATTAAGTGAAAAAAGCAGGTTACAAAACAGTGTACAAGTATCATCACGCTGTATAAAAGCATTTTCTTTATAGCTATATAATTATGTTTACTTATGCATATGCCCAGGAAAAAGGCAGGTAAGAGACATAAACTCAAGCAGCTGTTATCTTTAGCTCGTGGAAAGCACAGATGACTCTTATTTACTTATTTTTGTTTGTTTTCTAAAATTTCAAAGCTACTCAGGTATAACTATTGTTACCAAAACCCACAGTAGCACTTTTGTGAGGCCCAGACCTTGCCAAGGTGAGCCAGTGCAGTGCTCCACCTCCACCTCCACCCCACTCCCAGGAGGCGTCCACCAGCATTCAGGGCCTCGCCCTTGGGGTGAGTGAACCTGGACACGCCTCGCATGCCCCAGCGTGTGTCCACGGGATGGACACCCCCAGTGGCCGCCTGCATAGCAGTGTGGGGCCGTGATATGGAGCTGAGTGTGTCATCCACAGTCATCCAAAAGCAGTGCTGCTCAAGAAAGCGGGCTGCAAAAGGAGCCCAGAACACACTGGACAGTGCCGGGTGCTGCTCCCGCATCCACTTGCCATGGACCCCACAAATTCCTGTGCTGAAATCTAACTCCCAATGGCCTGATATTAGGAGGTAGGGATTTTGGGAGGGCTCAGGTCCAGAGGGTGGATCTCATGACTTCGTAATCCTCATGAATAGGATTAGTGCCATCATAAGAGACACGAAAGAGATGATCTCTCTCAGCCATGTGAGATGCAAGAAGGCCCTCCCCAGGCCCCGGATCTGCCAGCACCCTGAACTTGGACTTACAGCCTCCCAAACCATGAGAAGTAAATGTCTGTTGTCACCTAGTAGTTTATTTTAGCAACCTGAGCTGACTAATAATACCTGCAGACAAAGAATGAAACCATGTAGGGAAGGTTAACCACAAAGTCAGGATGAGGGGGCTCAGAGGGCCCCAGGGGATTTCAGCTGTGCCTGCAACGTTACATCCCATTATTTGGGATTTATTAGAACTGGATGGTTGGGGCAGAGGGGTTTGTTCTTTCTCTCTCTGCATTTGCTCCAGATGTGAAATGTTTGGCAATTTGACAATCTGTGGCATGGTCCAGGGATGTGGCTCCTGTGTGTCATCTAGGCTCGTCCAGGCAGGCCAGCAAGCTGTCCTGCCATGTGTAAACTGGGGTGTGCACAGATGGCTGTGACTGGGCTGTGACCGGGCTGCTCCCTGCACTGGGCAGAGCTTTGCCCCAAAATATGGGTGTGCCAGGGAGTCTGACACCTGGAGCACAGCCACTGGTTTGAGCACAAGTGATCCAACAACATTAAATAAAAATAGAACTACATCAGCCAGAAAGAAGAGGGGACCGAGCTCCTTGCTGGAAAGGCTCTAAAACAAGGTATTTCATTGGTCTGAGACTATTGAAGGATGCTTCAGAGAGGTGTTGAAGTCACCTGCCCTGGTACCTGGAGGTGGGGGTGTGCAGTTATTTTTATTCTCACCAGCTGATGCTGTGCCTGTGGGTAAGCACTGGAAACAGGGTGTTTTTTTTTCCTTCATGTATATAACAAGGTAAAGAACACACACTCTGTATACCTTTGGTAGTGGTTGTAAAACTAATTTGAGAAAGTGCCAGTGAAAATGCTTTAAAAAGTTATACAGCAAAATATGTTGTTTATTTTAGTGTTAAGTCATGGTATTCAAGGACTTTGGAAGTAATTTGATTATTGCTTTTATTTTTAAATGTAGTAATTCGAATCAGAGTAATACATGTGAACAAAGTTTAAAAAAATCAAATAATACAAAAAATACTATCGATAAAATGTCTTTCTTCACCCCCTCCCACCCCTGACCTCTTCCACCACCCTAGGGTTAAACCTTTTTTATCATGTCTGTTTTTAAATATTTTGTTGGTTACTGCCCTAAGCCTTAATAAAATGCATGTCCTCCTGTTTTGTGACTTACAAGTATTTGACAAAATATCCTGGCTTCCTGATAGGAAAGATGAATAATCACCTCCCCCTCCCCTCACCTTTACATCAGGAGGGGGTTAACTCTGTAGGTTCTCTCTGAAACTTTGCTTAGTGGTTGCTACTCGCTTGTATCTGTTCCTACCCCATCGGTCTGTGCCTTGTCACACCTCATGGAAGGTGAGGGTAGGACACCCCTGCCGTCCCCTCTTTCTAGCCCCTCCCCCAGCCTGCTCAGCTGATTCCTGTTGCAGCTTTGTCTAGAGTGAAGGTGGGTTCCAGTGGCACAGCAGCAGGGCCTCTACATACCCAGGGCTGAGCGTGTCAGTGTCACACGTGACTCACTGCACAGCTAATCCCTGGCCAGAAGGACATTTTCTTCTCTGTGGGCCTAAAGTCATCATCTCTACTTTGGACCACTCAAGGAGGATATTCTTTGCATCGGGAACGAGTGAGACGAGGTCATTTCACACTCCATTGGTACTGAGGATCCTACCACACTTCGGTTTACTATACAGGTGGAGCTTAATTTTGTTACACAGGTGTCTGCCTCTGTAGCTTCTAACTGCTTGTGTTCCTTCTTGTGAACGGAATACCAGCAGGCCTCTGCCATGGCCTCAGTTTCCCCTCCTTTTGGTTCCCAAGACCTCCCCCGCCACTCACGCCCCACCTGGCTCGTTGGCCTGGGCTCACACCTGATGCCTGGGAGTCCCTTTACGACGCACTGGTGGGCACCTGGTAGCCCAGATCCCTTGTCTCTCCATTGCTTGGTTTTCTCTCTCGCTTTGCTGGCGCACATCCTCGAGTAACTGCCCAAGAAAAGATGCAAGCAAAGTTGGGTTTTTTCTTTTTTGAGTCCTTGAAGGTTCTAGAATATTTATATTATGCCCCATACTCGATTGATAATTTGGCCCAGTCTAGAAAACTAGGTTCAAAATTACTTCCCAATCATCTTCTCACACCATTATTACCGATGGGACATCCACCGCGCTGCAGCTCTCAGCCTTTATGGAGACATTTCACTTTCACCCCCCTTGACATCAGTCACCCGGGCACAGTCCCCACGGCTGGGCAGGCTCACGCAGATAGTGCTCAGGGCGGGTCTGGTCCCTGCACCCTGCACTCCACCCACTGTCCCATCTGAAGACGCAGGGCTCTTAAGTCCAGAAGGTTTTCTTATGTTTTATTGCTGATTTCCCTCCCTCCACGTTCTCTCCTCTCTGGGAGTTGTACTAGTGGGACGTGGACTCATGGACTCCGCCTGTGCGTCTCTCGTCTCTTCTGCTGGGGTTAGCTCTGTGTTTATTTCCCCCTCCCAACTCTGCTCCCCCCCCCCCCCCC